>NW_022198383.1:6766116-6780551 GCF_009176525.2 Contarinia nasturtii | reverse complement strand
CAATCGAAGTGTCCCTCAAATTTATTGCAAATGAAAATGGCACTTAGGAAAATTTACATGAATCTTTTTTGTAGGGACATTTTAGTTTGAAACAAATATTCGGGACACTTTCATTTGAAATAATTCTGCGGGACACTCCAGTTTGAACCAAAATTAAGTTTCATTATTATTCTTAACCATTCATATTGAGATATTTTCAGGCTGCTGAATCAACGCGTATAGAGCGTTTTTATAACCATAACAATTTCTTCTATTCTTTTCACTCCATTTTAGTGCCTAACGTTAGCTCCCTGAGCTGAATCAGCTGTCTGGAAATATCTCAATTTAATGTCTACTTCACACCAATAAAAAATGAAATGTTCTGTTTGAAAATAAAAATGTATGCATCGATCGCATAGCATATTTTCCAAACTTTCATTTCATTTTCCAATGATTTCGTTTTTATGAGGGCACATAACTTATTATAACTTTTTCTTTGACAAAAACAAAAAATGGAATTATAGAAAAAGGTAACACATGATACAAATTGAACACAAAGACAAAAAATAATGAATTTCCCCTCAAATGCGAAAAAGGGTGTTAGTCTAGAAACATAAAAAAATGGTGTGAGAATTTCACATCTCTCTCACATTTCGGTCTGTATCTCAATTATTCAAATAAAGAACAAATCGCTAAAACAAAATTCATTTATCTCTTAGTATTCTATTATGTTGAATGGAAAATCAATGTTCCAAATATGGATGAGATTTACAAAGTATATACGCACATATATTTTTTCAAAGCTAACGGTGACGAATGAGCGAGAATCAGCGAGAACGCTTAACACGTTTACACATTCCAAATATTTAGTTGGCATTTGCAAATTGATCTGATTTAAATAACATGTACATACAAACACACACGCACTCAAAGATAAAAACTAAACTCTTTTCCAAACACACGCGAACACGACTAAACGAAAAGCAATTTGAATCGGTTTTGTGAAAGCGAGTGGAAAAAAGGGCACAGACACCAAATGCATAAGCCAAACAATGCCACTAGCTTTCAATCGATGTGTGAACGAGAAAACATGGAATATCTCCAAACTCATTTATTTTGTTGCTTTACCCATTCTTTTTTTTATCAGTTTTGTATATTCAATGCAACGGAAAAAGTGTCGGCGAAAATGTTCGTCATGTATCCCGCCAATAACAATCTATTTATTCACAGTTTTACTTTTAGAGAAGAGAAATAAAAAAACAAACAACGAAACAAAATAAGCGAAAAACCATCACGAGATTTACCATTAGACCCCTGAGGCTTCGAGAATAAAAAATCGATTTCAAATAGACAACCGTTATGGTCTAGTTTAGAAAATAGAAAAAAATAACATAAAACTCACACATTTTCTGGGTGAAATGAAATAACACAACCGACCAGAGTGAAACATACCGAGTTTTTGAAGCGGTCATTGGTTATGCGGAGATAAGGAACTCAAACATCGACATCAACTGTGATAAATTGTTGACAATATCATTTAAACGATATAAGGATTTAGTGATGCATGAAACACTTCTCTATCTGTATCTATAATTCTCTCGATTTGTTAGATTAAACACGAAATTTCTCGGGTTTCGTGTCCTTTGATTGGCCGACTGCAAATGACCACAGATTGGTTTTGAAATGTAGTCCCTTTCGGTTAAATGCTTCAATAAACATTTTCCGATGACAGAAAGAGCAGAATGATAATTTTGATACCATTTTATGTGTGTATCTACTCAAATTTAGTTGGAATTTGATTGAATTTGGACAATTTGTTGTTTTTTTCACTTTAGAAAATCATTTATAACCACATCAACTCGAAAGGCTTCGAATATTGAATTAAATTTCAACTTGACTGTGAAATTAAATTGCAGTGACCGGTTCGCGCATATTTCTATGTTTGCCTAAATACGCTAGGTAGCATAGATATGCCAAGCATAGCCGCAAACGCAACCGACGCATCGCCGTTCACTCTATATGAACAATGCACATGTTCGTTTATGCAGACGACCGTGCGCATACAATATAGCTCGAATCGAATGGCGACGGGTGCGTTACGGCTTGCGTCTCCGCTATGCTTAGCATAGCTATCAGGCATAGAAATATGCGCGAACCGGTCACTGTTAAATTGCAGGCAAATCCATTAACAACAAAGCATTTTAAAATTGCAACAGTTTAAAATGTATTTGCAGAGGCTTTATTTGCTTTTTTCTATTCAACAATGTGAGGGAGGATTAAAGTAAATAGAGAAATAACGATGCGCTGAAGAAAATAAATGGATTCTGGAACTCAACGATCCATATACGTCAAGTGGAAGACATAGTGTCAAATACATTTTATCTATGCGGTTCATTTAAACACTATATTGAGGCTTACACTTTTATTCCGCGATTATTGTAATTTCAGGAAACTTTGTACACTACGTTAAGTTAATGTTCTACGCTTTTTTCCACTTTATTGCCTCTTTTCGCGCTCGCTTTCTTTTCAATCGCATTTAATAAGTCAGTCAGTTTTCTAAATGTCTTTCATGCAAGAAAAAAAAAATCCGCTTTAAAGTTGCTTTATACTCAATGAATGCTGACAATAAAATTGAATTAAATTCACAATTTTTTTCTTCTCCTTATTTCCCTTACCGCAAACTTCTGTTATTCTTTACGTCGTATATTCATCACACAATTTCAATGTAAGGAAACTTAATAGCAAATTGATGAAAAAAAGAACTGGATGGTGGAAAAAAGAGAAAAGTCTGCTGAAAAGCTGGCATACAAGGGAACACTTCGTTGGATGCTCTTTTGTTTTGCGAGTCATTTTGTTGCAGATGACGACGAATTAGAGGACGACGTTTTCTTTATGGCAAAATAAATGAAAAATATATGCAATACACAAATTGCTTGAAGCCAAAAAAACCATATCTCTCTGTCTGTTGTGAAAGATCAAACAAGGAATTTAACTGAATCCATTTTCTAGAATGTTACCGTCACTGTTGCGACATCAACATTGCAAAGCAAAACCAACATGAAATTGTGCATATTAATCAAGACGGTTTCTTACATAAAAGTGTATGAATTTGTCAAAACCATAAATAACGCAATGAACAACAAACACAACAGGAAAAGCGAAGACAACTAATACCAAAACCTAAGGAAATTTCCGCTTCGATAAACGATTTGAAGCACTCAAGTTAAACTGCTTTCCTGCAGGAATATATACGTATACATAGTCACGCGACTCCTAACGAGATTTTACCATTAAAACAATCACAAAAAGTAAGCTTGTTAGAAATAATTATATAAAGTGCGAACGCGCACTTGTTCAACTTGAAAACTAAATGTAACTAACAAAACTTCGTAGTTTGTTTTACCATTGTTTTTTTTTTCGAAAAAAAAAATCTTGGAAAGTTGTAATCGAAACAGTGGTTTCTTTCTTCTTCCGTTTATACACATTAAAATCAAATAAAAAGCAGAAGCGAGCAGAAGTATTAAATAAAAAGTAAAAGAATGTTGAATTGATTTTGGCATTAGTTTTATTCATAAAAAAAAATACATTCCGTGTTCGTCAATCTAATTGTTAATTAAAATGAAGCTTCGCTTGGTTTTATTTCACCTGTCAGTATGGATTCACTTTTATCCGCATCCGTTGAGGGTGTTGGATCAACGGTGCTACCGATTGACGCATCAGAAACACTTGAAGTTTCGATGGTTGTGAGAGTGATATCGTCTTCAGTTACTGTGCTTGAAACGTCTTCTGATTCAGTTGAGGATTCAGTAACATTTAAAATGTTTGAGATTTCACTAATTTCTGATACCGTTGCATTATCGACATTATTTGTTATCGAAGTGCTATTGTTTCCAGGATTTGCCAAGGGTATTTGGTTTTCGTTCGAAGTGTTAGCAATGTCCAAGTGAGAAGTTAGTTTGTCTGCCGAGGCATGCAACTTGGATGCAATAAAGTGTGCCGTGCTATTGGTAACATACGTTGCTTTATCGATAGTGTCACTGAAAAGTAATGTTTTTATGTGAATGGTTGCATTCAAAAAGGCATCGCTAGTGCTGATTAATCGTGTTGCAATGTCTTTTTTCGATGCAATCACATCTTGTAGCAGTGTTATTGTCGATTGAAACACGGTTTTCATTGCATTTCTTGTGACATTCATGGCACCAAGTGTGAAACGATGCCCAATTCCAATTGACAATTCATTTGATGCTGAATTCGATATTAGCAATGTTGTAGCATTTAAAAATGTTGCAACCGTTTTTGATGATGCACACAATAGATTTGCCGTTTGATTAAGAACCATTGTATTTGTATTTGTATCGTTGTTGGATTGGATTACGTCGACAATTAATTGATTTGTGATATTCAATAAAATCCCCAGTGAATTAGTTGTGGCATTTAAAATATTTGTCGTCGAATTAAGAAGCTCAGCAATGAACTGGGTGTGATCGTCATGGGTGGATTTTGTGAAAAGCATCGATGTAGCATCCATAACATTCGCCAGAGACTGACCCGTCACATTCACTAGATTTATCGATTTATTGAGAATCTTTTCGGTTAAGTTGGATTTACGATCGGACAGAGAAGTTGGCGGCGTTGTCGTTTTCAACAATTTTCCAACAAGATTACCAGTTTTATTCATAAAATTTGTTGAAATATGTAGCATTCGGTTGGCTATGTTCGTTTTTATGGCAATCAATTGATGAAGCCGGTTGAATTTTGCGTTCAGTATACTGGCAACGACAGTCGATGTCGTGTTTAGAAACATAGACGATGCATTCGCCAGTTTTCCACCCAAAAAATGTGCACGGTCAATGGTCGATAATTTATTGGTGGTGTTCAAAGCCAGTGTTAAAACGTCTGACATCGTGTTTATTAAGTGTGCCGTCCGATTCACTCCGTTTGATATTTGATTTGAGGCGGACCATGCCAGATTCGTTGATGCCGCTTTTATATTATCAAAAAGTCGAAGTTTTCGTGCCGTTGGCGTGTCGGTTGGAAAACTCTAAAAATAAAACCACAACAACATTTTTCGGTGAAACAAATTTGAAATTCGATTATAGAAGACTCACTTGTGACGCAGTAACAAACATAACAAATATCAAAATTAACACTTTCATTTTAATAATAATGAATTTTGTACTTTTTTGAAATTGATACAGACAGATACAGGTTAAACGATCGATATAAAGAGCACTAATGAGTATAATTTTACTTGTTTTTCCTTTCACCGTAGTACTTTTTTTTAACACTCCTCGCACCATTCTAAATTGAATATCGTTTCATTTCAATCTTTTATATGCTGTGTATTGAATGTTTCGGTTATGTGTGTGGTCGACAACATTAAGCAATGCAACAGATTTCATTTCATAACTTTATCTTTATGCCGTTATCAAAGAACTTACTAATGGGCCATTTGGATCGTTTGTCAGTTGTTTAAACACCGAGAGAATGAGAAAAAGTTTTTAGCTGAATCGGTAATTGAGTCTTATATTAGGTTGCGACATCATTTTCCATGATGATATTATTATGTGGAAATTTCTGTTAAACAGTGATTGCATCTTTTCGTATTGTTCTCGATTATTACAGACATAAATAAACAAGTTTTGTTTGTTAAATTGATTTTCACTTAGTCGGTGTTTGTTTCATCAGTAATAATGAATCCTCTTCTCCATATCTCTCTCTCTCTCTTTCTCTCTCTCTCTCTCTCTCTATCTTTCGCTCATCGCTTCATAATTACCCAATATATTTTGGTTAATAAAGTGTATGGCTTCTCGCCCCAACTGAATGAGTTCTTCGTTCCAAATTTCGTTCATTGAAATGCATACTAAATCTTGCACAAAATGAGCGAAATTTTATGTCAAAAATTGATTAAATTATTCATTCAAATTCAATATTGTTTCCTGTTGCATAAAGATCATGCGACATAGATAGCAAAGTGAAGTGATACACTTGTATAGTTTATTCATGAGATTCAATTTTTTGTTCAGTTAATATTTCCATCGGTGGCTCCGTCATATCTTTACCAATTCAATCTAGCATACAGATTGCAAACGAATTTATCCAGAGAACAAAAAATTCATTTCCAAATTCAAACCACCACACAATTTGAATTTTAGTGCTGTTACAACTTCATATCTTTCATTTGTTCTCACGCATCGCAAACAATACACACATACATACATTATTCAAATTCGTCAACGACTGTAATTTATTTTTATATAGTTGTTCTGTAGCACTGCTCATTCTGTGAGCACATTTGTTTTAAATTCAAATTTGCTATCTCGTTCGGCTTGCGTGTGCTTTTTTTCTATTTGCTCAAGTGTGCTCGCCAACTGCATACACACATGTACTTACACAAGATGTAAATTGTGCTTGTCGGTTCGTGAGTTTGATGATACTTATTTAAGTTGAATTAGGTTATCGGGTTGCAATTAAGTACTGAACTCAAGCAGGCAACTGCATGTAAGTGACAAATGAACGGCTTTTTATGCGACGTATAACTACGCGATTATAATTAATTGTAAGTGTACGCGCGCTCGCGATATGCCATGCAACAGCAAATGAATTGTAAACAATACAGAAGTTTCTTCATATAGCATAGCTATTTAATCAGATGACCGATCTTATAACATTTCAAAATTGCATTTTAATTATTTCTTGTGTGACTCAAACTTAGTTTGAGTGTAAATCACGTTTTCATATCCTCCAATTTGCATAAAGAAAATCTCCTTCACACACACACATGCGCACACACACACATTCAACCTTTAAAATGTCTTACTTGCTCGAAGTGACTTCTCTATTTTGCATAATTAAAACTTGAATTTTGCCAATGCAGCCATTGCACGTTTCATTTTGCCTTCTCGCTTCGAAAATTAAGCGAGAGAGATTAAAAGGAAAAGATTTTTAATGAAATAGAGAGGAAGGGAGAGAGAGAGACCGAAGCAGAAAAAGCTAGAAAATTCAATTCATGTCCTTTTGTTGCTGTTTTCAATGCATGGGTTCCATTCTTCACCCACCTTTTTACATCAAATTTGAATAATAGCTTCGAAATATGAAACATGTGTCAACTAAACTATGAAAATGTAATAAGAATAATTTTTTTTAAACGATGTTGACTCAATGCATACCCAATCGTAACTTTCTATTTATTTAGCCTCGATTCATAGTTATGTATGTCGGTGTACAGGAGCGTGTGTTTACAATTTCATTTTTCTTTTCATTTGAATAATGGCAGACTTAAGTGAAGTTTGTTTTCTTTTTCACTTAGTCAACACAGAAAAATATCTAATGATCAAATTGATTGTTGCAATCCAAAACATAAACAGACGATATAATTCATAAAAGAAAAACTTTCGCAAATTTTCCACTTCTGAAAAAATGTTGTGCCGGTTGACATGATTATGCTGCGAAAAACTTCTGATGGTGCTGGACACTATAAGTACATTTCCAATGGGATTTGTCCATTTCATCCTTGAACAACTGAAAAGTTTGCATCGCCCTATTGAAACAAAAACTCTTCAGCTTTGCACGACAATGATCAACTCTATCGCTTTTCACCTTTTCAAATTGGCATTATAAAGACGGCCTCTTACGTGTACACAAAAAGGAATCGATAAAAAAGACGAATAAGAGATGTATATAAAAAGTTTGTTTTGACTTCCTTTTGTTTAGCATTGGCACAGATTTCCACGGTGAAGCGGATGATACAGCAGAAAATGATCCAAGAAAAAATAATAAATAGCGCAAAACACACAATAACCACATCGAGAATTGTAAAATATATATACAATCTGGTTTTAACGAGCTGTAACATTGCAACAATGACAATGATGTCAATAATAAGAAAGAAAATGCTACCATCAATGTTTCTGTCATCTTCGTTCTTCGTTATGTCAATACGTTAGATTGTCAATCGTCGCAGTATGGCAATCGCAATGGGTGGGTGGATCAGTCGTTGTTTGTTTCTTTGTGTGTACAAATCACATAATAACATTATATAACTTTGTATATGCATGACATTGACATTTTCTATAAAATGAACGTACCGCGATAAACCTTTTCAATAAATAAGTCATAGTGGTGAAGGGAAATCCACCTGGATGGCTGTCACAATGGGATGACAGTGAGGACGTTATAACACATCAGAATAAAAATTGAAAAACAACATCAAATTAAATTGATATTTATTTGTTTTTCATCCCCCGTTTCGACGTGATTGCGTAATAATAACGTACATTTGATGCGCTTCAGCACGGTTTTTCTCCTCCTCTTTTCTCTTTTATCTCATTATTTCCAATTTCTCCCATGAGTATACAGCGAAAATAAATAAATGCATTTGTGCAATGTGTCGTACCGAAAATGACATCCACAAATAATAAAATTGTTTACCGCATTTCACAGTTGAATGAATTCCAATGGGCCAATGCGCGCAAGCAAAAAGCGCTTGAGCACACATATCATGATGATAGTGTTCGCTTTCTTTAACACCATCAATAGCCTTTCGAGTGCGCTTTGTACTTTGTCTGTCTGCTCTTTTCCACAACCTTCGTTTGTCAAGCCCTTGTTTGTGTCGTGAAAATATATCCTTTTCACAAGAAAAAAACCATACCTTTTTCTTTTTCCACAAGATTACGAACTTCTTGGAACTGAACTGTTAATCAGCCCATTTGAACTGAATAATTTGGTTTTATGTCGTCTCGAATTATAATCGTCGTCTGTATTAATAATTTTTCGTTACGATGAAATGGCGAATTATAATGTGATATGCTTTATTTACAATAAATGTTTCGTTTCTTTTTTCCATTAGTTCCATTTTGTTAGTTCATTTTTAATTAATAGCTATATAAACAGCTACTGTTACACGTCGATTATTTAATCTTTGTATGAAAATGGTTATAATTCGGACTTGAATGAAACAAATCGAAGTTCAGGTCATAAAATCGCATGAGCACGCAAAGTTTAATTATATGAGCATAACAATGGACGTGATAATATTAACAAAAGTGGTTGCCAGTCATAATTTGCTGTTGATTTATATGCAATATACAAAATGTAGATAAATGTGCCATTATTTTTATTTGGCTCACTTTTTTTATCAGCAAAAATCCAATTTTTGAGTATATATTTCATTCGGTTCTCATTCAAATCAGCAGCTCAATTGGGCTTTGAGAATCCATTGTTATTTATTTGCATGCAAAATGTCACCTGAAATCCCGATTTTTCAGTCGAATGGTTCACAGCATCTCTGTACAAATCTACACATCAAAGTTAAGCGGATTACATCGGTCTTTATTCTCTCTTTTTCACAATTTGTTCAAACAATGAAAGCTCTCAACGTATGACAAGGTGTGATAAATACATTGTTTCCATCATTTACATCTGCGGCATTTTACATGTTTTCACGTAAATTTATTCATATTTCACACACTGTGCCCGTCGCACAGTGATCTCGATTGCACAGACCACAAAATGCAAATCTACATATGAGTATGTTGTGAATTAAGTAAGCTTAGTGCGATGAAGACTGTTGGCTATGTGCATTTAAAAAAAGAGCTTAAACGTGTTTTTTGTATGTGACTTCATTTCATTGATTCAAGGAATCATTGGCCTTGGGGTTCATTTCAAGTTAGCACATTTGATTTTGTTTCAATTAACATAATGTTCAGTATTTAATCTCAGATTGATGCATGAATTTTACATAACTCATCTCGAAAAATCCAATTAAATTCAATGGAATTTGTCAGGATTCCCCTTCAAGATTGCAACACAAATTTCTCTGAACTCTCTCTCTGAAATTGCGAAAATTGCTTGCGATTATATAATATATATTGAAGTACAAAAAAAAAATTATCGCGCTTGAACTAATTCTTAGCACTGTGTATACAACCAAAAATATTAAACATTTCAAAAGCCAACTTCTCTTCAATCAAATAAAGTGAGACGAAGACGTCATACACAGGAATATAGCAGAATGATTGTCTATTTTTAGAAGCATAAACGCAATTTTACCATGACCTATAGTATCAGGCACCCAACACTGTGCGTAATATTCGGAAAAGATGGAGCGAAGGCAATTTAACATTGTGATGAAGGATAACATTGATATTGCAGGTTTTTGTGTAACAAATTCCTTCGGCCATATAATCATATGAGCTATGATAAAATTACATTGACCCATTGCACATAAACTTCCAAACACAAAAGAATATCATAGACATTGTCTATGAGCATATAAAGAAAAAATGCGTTGAAGTGGAATATGATGAGAAAACATAAACGATTCGCATAATATGCAATACTAATAAGAAAAATTGTTATGATGATTTGGATGTAAAAACTTTCTTACTCCTCATGTCTGATATATACCACATAATTTTCCACTTGTTTCTCTTCCTATCTCTCCATTGGTCTTCTTATTTTGGCAATTTTTCGCAACCAATCTGATCAACCATAAATTGTTATTAATCGTAAAATTGGAGAAGGATTGTTGAATCGTGCTTATAAAACAATAAAATAAAATATAATGCTTGGTACTTGAATACTTTTGAGTATTGGCACATCCGCCATCACTTTCACAGTCAACAGACTGAAAGTAGTTACTCGGCACCATTTTGTGCAACCGTTTCAGCAAAATAAATACGTTTATCATTGGTGCGAAACTTTCTTTTGGCTAGTTTTTTGTTAAATGCGTCATTTGCAATATTTTACTGACCGAAAAAAAAGAACTCGATTCTTATGCTTTTTAACATTTGATGATTTCGCCATTTTTCATTTACTGAAATGTTTACAACCTTAGTTTAAGTTTTCACGTTTCACAATTTACAATCTCATTAAATGTGGAATTTTTCTGCTTCGGAACTTTCCTAGTTCGATTGTTAATTCCCAACGACCATTTTAGGTGCACATTCTAGGGGTAGATAGAAGATTCAGGTACTATTTTCTTACACACATTTTTATTTATTGACACAATTTCTAAATATTTATAGAAGAACTTCATAGACCCATTGATTCAGCCATTTAGCACGTACGTTGAGAAAAAATCCAGGTGACTTTTTCCCCTTGTTATCGTCACGATGCTGTACTTTTCATATCAAGAATTGCACAGTAAAAAAAGAGTCAGAGATGACATACAGAAATGTTGTTTGGTCAATGATCACAGACTTCCAACTTTGATGAACATCCGAATCACAAGCACCGGCCAGATACTCATGAATATTTGACTAACAAACATAAAGTAAAATTCCAACGTGTACATCTCACAGTTTAAATACAATCAGCAATGGAATACAACATTCAATTGCAATAAAGTTGTGTGTTGTGCAATTGTGTTCATTTGAAACTTTTTATTGTAAAAATTTATTTCAAATGTAGCGAAAACGTTTTTTTATGTGTGTGTTCAGCAGAGATTGGAGGTCGAAAATGGCAAATACATAGTATGACAAAAGAGCGAGATATAGAGAAGAGGCGGTAAAATTGCATATTTTTATCTGGCGCAAAAGTTTTATAGCTCATGGTAATAAATATATGCTGTTTTCAAAAATAAAATCATCCATCGCAGCAACAATGGAACTGAAGACCGAAAAACCGTGAATTTTTCAAATATTTTCATCTATGCATGATGCAGAGAATATTTGTATCCACCGGAAACTATATAGAATACAATAATGGTACAGGTGATTCCGTTTTCACTTTTTGAGCATAAATACAGAGCAAACGCATCGAGTCACATGAAACAATGTTGTTACAACAACTAATATTTCAATTCAATTACACGCGTATTAATGAATAAACAAGCAAATAAATTATGAGCCAAAGAATTTGTATTCAATTTGACATTTTTTTATCCATTACTGCGGGAGAAATAGATAAAAAATTCACGAAATGTGTGTAATTTATTTGTGGATTCACACAATGTACACCTTGGTCCAAAAGTCGGATGAATAATTTAAGCAACGGCCTAAATACTTTATTTGAATTTGATGATCGGAATTGCATGTCGATATCGCGCCGGAAAACTTTATAAGGAATATTCTCACCAATTTATGTATTTTGCATACGAAAAATCGAACACAACGGCCTCATTAGAAATGGTTTAAAGCTTTAATGGGATTTACACGGGTCATATCTAGTTTCTTTGCGAATAAAATATTTCGTCAATGCTTTTCTTTGGACAATAAATGGCATTTCTTTGACGCATTTATTCTTTACTGTGAATTCAAATCGAATGACGATTTTGTAGCGAATCGTATAGAATTTTTTTTGTTGATATGAAAACATGCAGTTTTCAATCAAATGATAGATATTATGGGGTAAACCAATAATCAAAAAATGTTTTGACAAAAATAGATTCAACAGCGGCAGAAGAGCAGGAAGGGGGCGAGTAAACATTTTTAATATCAAATGGCCATCACTCGATGTAATGAACATTTCGAAAATATACACAAGCAATAACTGTAATTTTCGATAACCTTAGATAGCGCGCGTTTTCTTATCGATATTAAATGACCAATCAAATTTATGTCTGTGTACATAAACAAAAAAACATTTTTTTTTGTGGGACCATTCGTTTCGAAAATAAATACGATTTTTTTCTTAAAGAAAAATTCGTTTTGGCAAGAATCAATCAAATGTTTGTTCAAAACTTCAAATAAGAATTTGTTTATTTTGGCAACGTTTAGTGTTCTGTTTGATGTTTCAAAGAATTTTAAAAAATAAACACGTAATTAAATTTGATCGTAAATAAAGTTTTTAAAAGTGGAAAATTAATTGTTCAACTGATTGAAAGAGAGATATTTAAAAAAAAAGAAATTAAAATGTTAATTTTGGCTTATTTTTGACTCTGAAAATGTCAAAAGACCAAGCCGCCGAGCAATATTCTTTTGTACCTTGTAATGACTATTACAAATTGTATTAGAAGTTACATGAAACATGAGAACTTGTAATGTAGACGACACAATAGCAATCAATAGTATGAAGACCGTTATTCCCACAAAAAAAATTCTTTTCGGTCTTTCCACTCCAACGATTCGAAGGCAAAACCGATAACATGAAATTTTAACATACGCCGCAGTAAATGTGGTTTTCCACATGAAATTTTCCTGACAATCGTCATTCATTTCTAATTGATTTTTATGACATATTGAGTTTGCATGACAGTTACCACTTACAATGTGTTTTTTTTCACTCAAGAGAAATTGTTTCTTCGGATGAATCAAAAGACCAATATCCAAAGAATAACAGACGCGCACACTCTAATCGAGTTTGGAATAGGTCAATTACAAGCAAGATACTTACCAATTATATTGCAAATAACGTTGATGTTCAATAACTTCGGGACAATTCGAAGCGCCTTGTCGCTATTTGTAACGAACCAATCACAATTTCACATGTAAAACAATGCAAATGATAAAATGTTCCGATAACACAGTGAAACCATCAATTCCACTTCAAATGAATAAAAGAACTGACACAAAACCTCAAGCGTTCATGAAATGTCCGGTACGAAGGAACCAACTAATCATTTCAATTCGCGCTGATGGAAAAACCGGGATATTGTTAATGTATACACTTAGATTATTTAGTATTTGCTTTACATTTTATTAACTATTATTAGTCCTTCTTGTTGCGAGAGAAATGGAGAAAGGAAATAATTGGATCACAAAAACGTACGATTCACTTGTTTAGAAATTCATATCAAATTAGAAATTGCTACCGATCTAACTGCTTCTAATTACAAAGTAATTCGTTTGGATAATAACACCTAATCGATTTTCAATCAAAACCAAAATAACAACAATGACAAAAAATTGATAATATTTTATTCCACAATTTCAACATAAATTGATTCACAGTTTTGTCGAACAAAGTACCTATTCATTTGGGCTTGAAAACCAAATTATTTATGCAGTTAGTATGTATATGTGGTGTTGTTAATTCACTTGAATCGCTTTATTGCTACGCTAAACATATTGTAGAAATTGATACAAATTTGTTTTTTTTTTTTTTGTAAAATATTTATAGCGAAAAACGAATATTCTCTCTTTCAATTTTGAAGGAAAATGGAAACTTGTAATCACTGTAAATAAGGTACGGAAAATCGTGTTGAGTCGCGCGTGAAAAAAAAAAACGGCTCAGTGTGTTTTGAAATGAATATCGGATGTGCAAGTAAGCACGTTTCGTTATTGCAATGTCTAAATATGAACTAAACCGAACTCGGTAAACAAAACGGTTTCGTAGTCACTCAATCCAACTAGCAGTATGCAATAACGCGTTTACTGTGTGAATGCTCTGCTGTTCATGTTTTGCTGGTGAAAATCGTCGTGCGCTCAGCGGAAAATCAAGAAGCATACAAAGCCGCTCAGAGACAACGAGAGAGAGAGAGAGAGAGAGAGAGAGAGAGAGAGAGAGAGAGAGAG
>NW_022198383.1:6710340-6766106 GCF_009176525.2 Contarinia nasturtii | reverse complement strand
GAGAGAGAGAGAGAGAGAGAGAGAGAGAGAGAGAGAGAGAGAGAGAGAGAGAGAGAAAAACGGAGTTGATCGACTGCGTGCAGCGGTATTCGTTTTGCGCTTGAATATCATATGAATATGTGTATCTAAATGTGGAAAACTACACGCCAGCTGTTCGGAAAAGCCTTTCGTTGCTTACTCATTCACCCGTTACTCTCCTATTTCAAAAACACGGACGCATTCATGCACTTTGTTTGATGTTTGCATTTTTCTGTTGTGATATGGAATGCGTTTCTTTTTCATTTACATCGACCGCAAATGCACACTTTTGCTACGTGCAAAAAAGGAAAATGCTTTGATCGGATGGATATGGGAAGGCGGTTTTTTCTTCATCCGTTTTTTTCTTCTTCTTGAAACTCGAAGCTCATTTAATAAAGTTTTTTTTTGCATGATTGATAGGTACGTGAGAAAATGGAAACTCACTTCTATTGCATTGCTCATTATACATTTCTTGCCATCCAAAGTAACCTTAATTTGGATCACTTTCGCATATTGAAAAAATTTATAACGAGATGACTTTGCTATTTATAACATATGAATTTTATTAAATTATTATTAATTACTGTTGTTTACTGTTGAAATAATTCATTTAATCGTCATCTCATGGAATCCAAAATCTGTAATTAAATTCAACAAATTTAATTTGAATGAAAAATTGCTATGCGTCAATCGACACACCGTAAAATCCTGGCTTTTAATTTGGATTTTGTGCAACTGTAAACAAAAACCATTTTCCGGAATCGAATTACTTGTATAACTACAGTGTCGACAACGTGATTTCATATGTCAGAATGATGAAAACGAATCACACATTTATTTTCATGCCTTGAAACATGAAATCGGAACTTATAAATGCTGTTTCATCTATCTGAATTGAAATTCAACGAGATTGGCAGCTCCTATATTTTCTCATTCTTTGTAAACAAATTTATATAATCTGTTTGGAAAAGATTGCCGCTACTTGTAAGCGTACCATTGAATTGTTCAAAATAATCCATTTCAAACTGATGAAATACGACGGCATTGAATGAAAATGCCCATTCATCGTCGCTGTTCGATTTTTTTTCAGTAAATTGCGCCGTCAAATTAGTATACTCAGGAAAAACTCCACCGGTATGACTTTGAATCACAGAATTTGTCATTTGTTATAAATAACGGAGTGTTTTTGACGACTTAAATTTGTTAATCGTTTGAAAAACCAACTAAGTTTTAGATAGATCTGCAGCAAAAACTGTAATTTCTCCGTTAAAATTATGAGTCAGTATGCTGACTTGATTTTACGACAAAAGCAACACATTTTTGCGAACATTGTTAAAACATTTTTTAATCGTACACAAAGAGAAAGAGAAAATATGAGAACTTCATTTGTAAAATAATTTACCAGAAGTATTTTCCCCGTGGTGCACTGTCGTCATCACTCATATGCCCGTGACAATTAATTTTAGTTCGAAATTCCACTAATTGCTGTTGAACTGCTCTGTCTCATGAAGCGACTGTAAATTGGAGAGGCCACTACACAGCGAGAGAGCAAGACAATGCTTTCTTCATTATTATTTACTGTTGCAACTAGAAACAATATGGATGGCAAAATCAGTTTATAATAAAATGAACCTCAAATGGATGGCACATGCACGTAAAGGCATATTTTCTTTCAAAGTCATTGTTTACATGCTGAATAATCATTTTTGTGATGGGAGGATTTAAACGTGCATCTGAAATGTAAGTGTTGTTGCACTAAATAGCACATATTCAGTTTAAAAACAAAGAACGAACGGCGGATGTAGTAGATTTCTCACGACGAGTGCGATTCAACATTTAGGATAAAGATTCTGTGAAAGTATACATGGTGTTGTGAGACCACCGAATGATAAGCAACAGTAATTTACCAAAATTACAACGACAAATCTCGCATTACAAAGCTTTTGTTGAAAGTGCAGTTTGTCTACTTTAGTTATCACAGTTGTTCGTCGGCTATCTTTTGATTCTGGTAATTGGTGACAAAACATCTGTCATAACAAAGGATTGGGCTATTGTATTGACAAATGCTATTTGTATAGACGGTCACCAGTACCAAACTTCGCACATTGAAGAAAAGACATACAATCATTGATGAAATCTGATTCAAAGAGAATCAACCGACATTTGCCATGCTTTATTAGACTGAAATAGCATATTTCGAGTGTTCATTGCATTTCAGTATGGCACTGATGTAATCAGACTCACGTCACGTTCAACTCTTGAATTCATTTCTATTGTTTCACCATTTGTCGTTGCAATTTTCTTGTTTTGGCACTTGTTTCTACAGATAATTGTTATGTGATATCCATTTTCATGTGGATGCATTTTTCGAAGCTTCCCGAAAGTGTCGCAGCGTTTTTGGCACATAAAACGAAACAATTTTCATCATCGATAAATTGTTAATGGGTTATCAGCAATTTTTTTCCTTTATACTTTCATTCTTTCAATCCCATATGCACGCTCTCTCTCTCTCTCTCTCTCTTTTTCTCTCACACTCACGCTTACGCTCACTTGGCCGGAAACTTGACGTCAATGTAATGCAATGGGGTTTGATGTCACCCATTGCGCACATAAAATAACATAAATTGCTAATGCTGACGCATCGTTTATCGCCGTTGCCTGAGCACTGTTATTGAATATTCTGTTTATAGTACGTTCAAAGGAGTGTTGCTAACAATAGCTGTACATATTGTGATGATGGTGACAACCAATAATATCCTCAAAATACACATAGCTAATTACGAATTGTCATAATAAAACATTGACGAAATAATGATCGACCTTTAGTCTAGTCGTATTTACATATTTGCAATGCAAGGTGGTTGAACGGTCGCATATTGTGTACACTAACCCAGCACTCAAGCGTAAATTTTTGGAAATGTAAAAATCCCATGTGTATTCAATAAAAATTAACAAAGAAAGTGTGATATGGGACACACACACGTTAATGGTATTAAAATATCGTAGCGTTCATGTTATTAGTGAAACATTCAAGTTGGTGGCAGGCAAGCCATTGTAATACGTAACATCATTAAAAAGAAATTTTTGACCAGAACTATTTTTGTCATGTACACATTCTCCTAACCGCTTGGACCAGACATTTCCTCTGTGCAATTCATCATTTCCGAACTTCCGTGGTACAGCAGAATGAAAAAGATAGAAACTAGAGTCATTTGCATTGAATAAATAAAATATGTGTGCTCCGATAGCAGAGATAAATGATGCAAATATGGCGAAGCGAGCAATAAACCATATGCAAAAACTAGCGACCCGGTCAGTTTCACTTTTTCACTCGGCGAGATGTATATCGCTTTTTCATTATAAAAAAAATACACATACCATAGACCACACTTCCTGCGTCCGTGTCACATATCATTTTCATTTTCTTATTAGACATTGTTCATCCCACGGTAGTCTGCATTATATCTTATCACAAACAAATTTCCTCGTTCAACATTTAAAAAATATATATTATAAAATATATTCAATATGCGACCCGACCACGTGGGTTGAAGCAGAGAGTGCAATTTTGATTGATATTTTCATCGTGTGTTTCATATACGGAATGTGTGCCATATATATGAATGCGTTTAAAATGGATGTGGTTTTGGTTTCTATGCATAATTTTATTTTGACCAAAAATTGAACCAGATTCACCATGCCGTGGCATTTCAACATAAATTTTTTATGGTTATTCTCTCAGGCTCGACCGAAAGTTTTTTATCATTTGAAATTGATATCATTTGTGAATGTAGTACCCATTCAAACCAGTTCCCTCCCTCATAGTATTTCTGGATATCGACCAAATAACAATAAAAAAAAGTGAGTCGACAATAAATGATTGATACTTTTGATTAAAAAAAATTATTCATAAAAAAACAAAAATTTTTCGGTTTAGAATTTACTTCATTTTGAATTATATTTTGTATACATATACATAGTATGCACGGTATGGTCGTTTAAGCTTGTTTTTTTCGGTGCTGTATACAAATAAATCTCTCGGGAACTTCAAACGAAAAAAAAAATTTATGAAATAAAGGAGGCACGTACTTGCACAGTACACACCAATTTGATGAGCATAAGTTTTCGTCGAATTTTATTGATTATTACATATGAAATTGACTGAGTTTCGTTTTATTAAAAACACTAAATTATTACGCTTAGTTTAAAAAGTCAATCTTTGGATGCATAGCATTTTTTAGGCACGAAAAATCTTATTTGGTATATTGAGCTGAACTCGATATGATTACCCGAGAGAATTGAAAATTAAATAGTTTTTCCACTTTGTTCTATCTTCGTTATATTAACTGTTTGAGTCTTACTTAAAATTTAGTATTTAATTATGGATAAGAGACAAACTGCCCATAAATCACGGTAGAGCTGAGTATGACTGTTTGTTATCACAAATAAATTTTTAGTCTCTGTTTCACGTTTCTGTCATCATTCGAGGAGATATTGCGAATAGTTTTTTTTTTTTTTTTGAATAGAAAAATAGATAAATTTTAGACTTTGCGCGGTTTTGAACGATGAACAAATCCTTTCAGAGATTTCATTGCCATGGCCCGATTGAAATGGGATCGTTGCGATTTTGGTTCAACTGTGTCGGGGGCAAATGTAAAGTCATTTGTTGTTATAATAACTCCAAGTACACCTATCACCTGAAATAAATGAAAATAAAAAAAAAACCGTAAAAGAACTATTCGCGAAAAAGATCAAGTATGCGTTTCTTTCAATTAATTCACTTTAAATATCAAAAACAAAGCAATCACATACCAGCAAACAAATGATGACTATTGTATAAAATTGAATGTGAGAAGGTGTTTTTTGTTCCATGTCTTGAATGGCACGACGAATCGGTTCATGTTGTGGATTTAATTCAAGTGCTTGTCTAAAATATAATATGGATTGTTGAAATTGTCCATATGCACGATAGATTTCACCTAATGTGAAAAATGACCTCCATGCATGTTGACTGTTCGATCGTGCTTCTAGTGATCGTCTCGCTAGAAAAATGGCATCATCTAAATATTGTAAATTAAACAAGATTCGTGCTAAATCGTGCAGAATATCTGCATTTGTCGGATCCATAATTAGTGCACTTCGAAAGCAATCAATGGCCTTTCCTGCATCCCCTTTGATACGCCAAAAATTACCAATTTTATGGAATAATTTTGCGTTCCATGGTTTGTCATGTTTTGCCTTTTTCAGTCGTTTTTCCAGCACATTGATGTCGAACGCTTTCAAATTTTTATTGGATTTTAAAAAAAGAGTCGCCGCCTACAGTGTTAAAATGATGAAAATAAATATCCAAATGGTGAAATGCTGAAAAATGTCTGACGTATGATTTTTATTAACAAATTCACACCTCTAAATCGGGCTGTAAAGGATGATTGTAGCGCAATGAGATTCCAATTAGATCATCGTAGAAGGAAAAACTAACGGGACGACCGCAATCTAAGTTGATATCGGATCGCTTCTGACTGACATTATGCATCAGTTGATGGGCACTATAAATACATTATATATTTTTGTGTGATGCGCCACAGATCAAAAAACCAAAATAACCTTACTTTGATGCCGCTCTGTACGAGTGCAGAAAATCAGCTGACGCTGTACATGTGCTATCTACATCTTTTCGCCAATGGTTATTGATTTTAATGCTGTTCGCCGACGATGTAATGATTGAGAAAACTGCATCATTCTCATAAATATCGCGTATTTCCTTCGCCAACTATATAATCATAAACGATAGAAACAAAAATCGATACGTTTTTAATGACGGGATATAGCTAATAAGCGATGATGTGGCTCTGAGTACATTGTAATTGTACACACACTCGTGCATACAATATACGTGAGTATGGAAAATTCTAAATGCAACATTGAAAATTGTGAGGTACGCGCACGGACTGCAAATACTTACGTGTTGATGACTATCACTGTAGCTATCAATTTTTCCACTTTTGTCATTTAATTTCCACAAAATTGATGATTTTGAATTCAAACCAATTATTTGATTGCATAAAATGTACACAATCATCAACAGTTGAATAACGTTCTCAAATGTGTGATGCATTACGTTTCTTTTCGTCACACGATGATGCACAAAATACCGTCCAACGATTGCACTGATTATGAATATTCCTCGTAGTCGCAGCCAGAATATACGTACATTTGTTTCGAAATAAAAATTGCGAATTTCAATACGATTCGTAAGTTTATACAACTTTTGTTATTGGTTGGCTGTCTACTTTACTTGTCTCTCGTTTGCTTGACAAGCGAAAAAAAGGATAATAAGTTTGTTCGTTTCGGGCTGCTGCTATTTCACTTTAACTCTTTTACTGTTATTGGACGGCCGCTACAATTCCAATTGGTATTGACTGTGCGAGCGAAAGAGGCAACCCGATACGCGTATATTGCACACAATGAGGAGAAAAATTCGTAATATAACAACTGTCACATTTTTTCGAACTTACTAACACACTTACACCGTCAACGAAATATGTATTCATTTTCGAAAATAATAACGATGTGTATTTGGCGCCCAAAGCCGTATCTAGATAAATAAAACTTCTATTTCTCGGTGTAAATGAGAAGAAGAATAAAATTCGACACTTTTTTTTTCTTTCCAAATTGTGTTTTTCATTTTATTCAAACAAAAATGGGAAATTAAAAAAAATGTAAAGTAGTTGTTGTATGTAAACTAGTTTCCGAATTGAAACGATAGAGTTGCTTGACAATTATTTTTTATGTACGTTTAAAACGTAAACATAAATAGTTTCGAAAATTCGGGTTTTCAATTAGTTCTAATGAATTCTCGTCAAATCTTCCACAATTTTGATGACATCGTCCACTGTTGCCTCTTTCGGTCCATTCGATCCATTGGCCTGTAATAAAAATGTGATTTTCATTAAAATCATTTGAACAACGACGATTTGCAACAAAAACGAAATGCTTTTCATACAATTTCCATCCCCGCAATACATTCAGTCATTTTTTCTCGGTTCAAATCCAAAAAGCTTTCAACCAAATCGCCATCAATGAATCCTTCGCACGGTTCTAGCTTGACATCGGTGTAATAACTGCGATAAAATGAATGCTCGATCTTTCCTACACTCTTGATGGTGGTTGCTAAACGGCCTTCGAGTGAACGCAACATTTCATAGAAATCGGGTGGTATTTGAGTGACCAAGCCTATCGCTCCGCTTACGGTGCCATAGAGAATGCATCCAAGGGTTGGTGTTGTTTTCTCGCCAACATTTTGCATTACCAAAGAACCATGACGAAACACATTCACCATATCACCCAAATGATAATGAGCCACTTCGGGCATCTGCTGACGTTCCTCGTCGGTTGTGGCAGCACTGCAAAATATTTTCAATTTTAGTATACACAATTCAAATTCAATGTTCTCTTCAAAATCTACCTGTCTTTTTGGCAAACAATTAAATTTAACTCATTTTCCGCGCCTAAAAATGTTTCATCGTCAATGATTTCGACAGCAGTCATCCATTTTGGCTCATAATCACGTGAAATTTCTTCGAAACTGCCCTCCATTTGTTTGTGTTGCAATAACGTAATCGATCGCATCAAATCGCCCACCAAAATAAAGTCACCTAGAATTTATTTCACAATCAAAATTAAGCAAAATGCTCACAATTCGTATATGCAATGCAGTTAAATAAATTACCTTTTGTTTTAACATACAATGCGATGATATTATTGAAGTGGCTGCATTCTAATCGAAGATCTTTGTCGGAAGTCCATTCAAATAGCCTCACCGTACTGTTGATGCTTGCTAATACTTTTCCATTGAATTCTACAAGTGAATAAACGGCACCCTTCACCTCTTTGTCGCACACTTGTGTTAGTTTTCCATCCGCAAAATTATAAACGATGATTCGACCACACTAGATATCAAATCGAATAAAAAAACATAATTACACACAAAGAAATTATATAATGAAAAGTAGGTGGCTTCTCGTATAAAATTCGGAATGAGTGTCAACTAGTTCCAAATTTTATGCGACAAGTCGTCTAGTTTTCACTGTATTACTTCTCTGTGTGTAGAAGCGAAAGAGTAAATATCACGTGAATGACATACTTTTGGTTCGGTTTCATCGGGATTGACCAGTGCTGTGCCAATCACAAAATATGTATTTGGGTCTTCTCCTAATCGAGCCGAAATAATTGACAGGACATATTCCGTTTGCATGAAGTGATGGGCATGTAAGACTTCAAACGTATTTTGATCAATGATTAGCAAATTGTAAATTTCCACTTCGTGGCCAAATTCATTGTTTACGTTCGATAGACCAGCGCCTGGTTTCATTAGTGTCATATTACTGGAGGTTGTGATATTTTGGGTTTGTGTTGATGCACTTGGACGTAGTGGAGTTAGACCAGATCCGTCTTGAACATCAATCCGAGATGTGATTACACCAAAAGTTTGTGAACTCTCTTGATAGGCAATGCGTCGCGGTGATTCACCCAGTGGCACTGTTCGAATGTGTAACTTTTGTATTTCATCGATTGTACCCAAAATGACGGAGTTTTTTGTTGCCAATGCCAAACTGTCTGGATATGCTTGTGCATTCAATGAGCACATGTGATTTACTTCTTTTAAATTAACATTCGAAAAAACTAGTTTATGATTTGACGAATAAATGACAGTTGGTCGATCGGAACAGGCAAATACATTTGTCGTCGACAATGATCGGAACGTTTTCAGTATGGTCGGTTGTGTACCGAGCGTAACTTTTTTCTTATCTTTTAGCACTGCGTCGAGTGCATTCAATGTGAAATAGTACATGGAACCATCACCCAAAGCGCAAAGCAAATAGTTGATGCCTTCAAAATTAGCCATTAAAATGGACCTGGGTATCATTTCACCGCCCAATTTTTCGTTGTTCAAAACTTCCAACGTTGGAACCTTCAAAATGGTCACCGAAATGTCAGTCCACAGACCAACAGCAATAAAATTGGCCTTATCCATTTTTGTATCTAATAGTGATATGTCCAAACAAGCCACTTCATGAGGTAATGTTGTGTGAGATCTGTGAAAATATTACCATTAGTAAAAAAAAATATACTTTTATACATATTTATAAAAAAAACCAACCGTTGAATCAATTCACCATCCATAATTTCAATGTAATACACATCACAAGCCGAGGCACATACCAGCTGCGAATCATTACATGCCACAACACTAATACGACCATCATCGCTTGGCTTCCATTCGTTAACCAAAACACCAGACTGTGTTTGAATGAGCCGGGCCGATGATGAGGTAATTTGAATGATTTGATTGTGAGCAACATTACCACAGTAGAAGGTTTGTCGATCACTCAAAAACCCAATAACTTCGGTCTCTTCAACTTCTTCATTTGTCAATGTGAGGATGCGAGTGTGGCCAACAAATGCCAACACTAGAGTGTTATCATACAATGAGTCTTCAATGCCAAGTTTCAATGCCCACATTCCTTTTATACCTGGCAAATCGATGCATGCATGCTCTTGAATGCCAATTCCATTTCGAATGATTCGCAATGAACCTTCTTTGAATGATCCAGAGCAAGTAATCATTTGTCCTTGACCTTGACGTTCCAAATCCACAACGCAAATATCTAATATCGGTCCGAGATTTGTAAACGTTTCCATTGGAATGACATATGATTCATTCTCGTTGGCTGTTGTACTCAATTTAACAAGTTGTGAGTCACCATGACGAGAGCCAATAAACAGTACGCCATTGTCTAAGTACGTAATGCATTCGGGAATTGATATTTCGCCTGAAAAATGAATGTGATTCATTTGTAAAATTGGAACTGGATCACTTTTGTTCTGGTTATTTCATACATACCAAGTAGTTCAACTTTCAAATCTTTCACATACAGATCTCCATTCGGTCTCTCATCACTTTCCAAAAATAGCATGAATAATTTTCCGCTCATATTTCCAAGCAAATAACGAAAGCCATGACTATCCACACGCGCATAGCAATTTATTGAACTTTGCTGTTTTGTTGGGAATAAAAAATGAGAATTATTGTCTGTTTTTTTTTTACTTTCTGAATGAAGTTATACCTTTATAATTGCTGGTGCAACGGCCAAATAACAATTGCCGTCATGATAAACAACTGACTCTTGTCCAATAACAATGGCACCACCCAATGGAGACGGTACCGGAATTAACATTGTCGCTTCGGTTTCAACGTTGTCTTGTTTCCAGGCAACTTTCATAAACTCTTTGTCGCGCAAATTAATTTCATGTGTTTTAATATGTCGTCCATTGATATCTTGATGTATGACGATTAGCGTGGGATTTGAACATCCGTATAAAAATTCAACATCTTGTACGGCCAATTCTTCCATTCTGTGAGTGTCAAACAAATACCAAATTTTACTTTGTTGTTCCAAATCGCACCTTTAAAATACGTTTCATACAACTTACCTTAAACTAGTTGCTTTCAATTCGGCCGTGTCTTTGTCTAACGGAATAATTTTAAATAGCCCCTCATACAAACGCAATCCAATGACTCGGGCTTTCGGATCGATAACCGCCAATATGCCGGTTTCAGCTTTTTTACCAACTCTATCGGCTACATTTCCATGTGCTTTGGTTACAATTTCAATATCGTCACCATTTGATTGACATTCCAATATCATAGCATTGTATCGTTGCGTGAGCACAAACAGTCGATCTCTTTTTTCACCCTGAACAGTCACAATAAATCAAATCATCATTTATTTCAATTTTCACATCGATGAAAATGTGTGCAAAATACTCACGGCCGGTCGAAAATGTTTGAGAACTGCTATTTTACCATAAACGCCAACTTCTTTCAATGGACGCAGGCCTTCTGGCGTCACCAAATAGATTTCGAGGCGCGAATTTTTCGCTACAATTAAATTCAAGTCATCTTCCGATGTGAAATTGCCTGTAAATATGCAAGAACAATGTTTACTTAAACGTATAAATGCACCAAAAATAGAACAATATCTCCTCGCAATAATAAAAATAATATTCTAAATAGAGAGACAAAATAATGAGCAACAACGAACATAACCTATATCTGTATGGATATGCACATATGTATATATATACATTACAAATAAACTGGTACATTGTGCACAGTAGCTGCGAATATTTTGTGTGTTTTTTTCCTCGCTAGGCTATGCAAAAACTATTCTACGCATTGAATTATATGAAATTCAATATTCACCTGTAACACATGCTGTAACTGCAGTTGGTTTTTGTGCTGTCACAATGTAATTATGCGACATGATTTTTTTAAAACTTTGTACACTTTTTTGTAATTTATTTAATCAATTTGTATATCAGCAATTATTTATTGGTGTGATAAACTACAATATGAAAGTATTGCAACACATATATCGTTTATTTGAGCTTCGTATCTGTCTTCTTTAGTTCTACTCTGAATCGCATATTTTGACATTTCGAATGCCGCGACCAATGTCGAAAAATCGAATGTGGCAACCCTAGAGGTGCACATTTATGCATACTTATACAGATTTTTGCCGTTAGTTCCACTGAGAAAATTTGCACTGTAAGCATTGAAGATCACATATAATTCAAATCCAAGTGACATACACAACTTGTGTGGCTGCATGTACGATCTTGTTAGAAGCACGTAGTCAAAACAAAAGAGTAATAAGCACATGAATTTTACGTTTAAATCTAGATACTAATCGTCATTTTTTCGCGACTATAATGGATACTCCGAAAAATTTACAAATTCCATCTTCGGTTGAAGAATGTATTTATTTAATGCGTTCGTACATCTATATCGACAAGTACAGGTAAGATTTCGATTGGCATCCAAATTTTTTTTTCGCATATACATTGTTCATTTCATTTGTCTTGTTTGATCAGTGGTGAGGTGTCGATTCGTGAATTATCACCTTTTCTTGCGCCCGGCTTTGTTCTCGGACTGTGTGCTCAGATTCCATTCTTGTATAGCTTTGTCAAAGGTTATATCAAAGACGTCTGGCGTGGAGATGTGTATGAGGTGGCCATTACTGAAATGCATAAAGATGAAATGCAGCGCAACGAGTTTGTCAATTCAAATCTCATTTACTTTGAATACACTCCAGCCGATTGTGACTATGTTTTGTCGGTCATTTTGAATGCCGTGGTTACATCAAGCTTCGGAAGAGGATGCAATTTTTTTGCACGAATGAACGAAAGTTCACAGCACATTGCTCAGATGGTAAGTGGAACAGAGCAAGCGAGATTGTGGTATTTAATATTCTATTCATGTTTTCAGGCAAATATTTTTCCGATGCAATTTCTATTCCCACGCACGTTTTATCATATCATGAAGGTAAGGCAACATCGATTTCGGATTTAAAATACGAAATGTACATTTATTGTTTAACCTTTATTTTAGACTTGCATGTTGAGTGTACCAGAGTTACGTGTGCGCATGATGTCACTACTGTGTCTTAATAATTTTTATCATAAGGGAAGCGTCTGGTCGTTAGTGAAGGTATTGAATTTCACCATTTTTTTAATTGCTTTTTTTGCAACAACAATGTTAATCCACAATGGATTTCATTTCACAATAGCGCTACATTTATATGCATGTCCGCAACTACCACATGGGCACATTTTTGTCAATCGGTGAATGGTATGAGGCTCGTTTTTCGATTATTTGTCGATTACTTTAAATTAATTCTATTCTTTTCTTTTGTGATTCTCCCCTTAGGTATGAGGCTCGTGAGAAGACACTCGCACACGTTGATGTTGAAATTGTTGACGAGATGAAAAAGTATCAACAAGTTGTGGAGGAAATGAAAGCAATTGCCAACGAACAAGGTTACAGTTTATGCACATTTCGCATTTTAAATCCGAAATCAATGTTGCCTTATCTTCGTCAATTTCCTTGCTCGGCTTACTGCGCCATCGAATGGAAGAAGAAAATTAATAGTCGCTGGTCACAATATCACAATGATTTGGATCGCTTTGGTATTGATACACAGGTGACTTTTATATTCTTCAAATATACTGTGGATGGTGTCAATGTTTTGGAATTTTATTCATTAATTCTGTTAAAATATGTGTGTTCATTTATACGACAGTCTCTGGATCGCATGATGTCAATTCCCGTCAAATATACTTTGAAGCGTAAATTAAACGACGAAGAAATTGAAAAAATCTCGGCCAAACGCTTTAAGGCACTTGATACGGTCTACACAAAAGAGGAGGATGACGACGAACAAAGTGACGATGAGGTGGAAAATGAAATCGAAAATGAATTCCAACCACAAGACGAAGAATAAAAAAGTCTCTTTTTACTAACTTGGGTAAGATGTTCAAATTTTTCGTTTGGACTTTTTAGATCCAGCAGGAGAAAATTAAAATGTTCGTCCTGTTTGCTATGTTTTCGAGTAAAATATTGAAATCTAAAAGTGGAGACTAGTATCCACCAGACAATATATTGAACTAACTACTCAGTTGAGCTGACAGTGGGCAAGCTAAATGGGCTAAAACAATAGACGTTATTGTTATAATGATGAATCTATTGTTTTAGCCTATTTAGTTGGCTAACGTACTGTCAGTTAGTTCAATATATTGTCTGGTATCGACAAATCTACGAAGGTTCATAATGTGTTGTTGTAGTGGTGCAATTCTTATTTTCATACTTAAAAATTGATGGTGTGATATTAATTCTAATAGTTCGTTTTTTTCCGTCTTCATTTACAGATAAATCCAATCAAAGTGCTCCTAAACAAAAGATTTTTCTTTTTAAAATGAGAATTTATCATTCCAATTTGACACGTACTGAGCATTGAATCAATTTATTTCTTAAAAGACACGAGTCTTCATAAATTTGCTAGGCAAAAACGAATTTAATTGCTAGGTAAAAATCATTACCTTTATTTAATTGTAAGATGATTCATTTAATATTTAAAACTCAATAGATCAAAGAGAATCAAAACCAAAAACATGCATGCGCTTAGCAAAAAAAACGAAGAACAAAATCTGTGTTCATTCAAAATAAGTTTTACAAATCGATAAAAACTTTTCTTGAGTCTTTTTTTTTCAATTTTTATTTGACAAAATGTGTGACATTTGAATGAACTTTTAACCACATAATCGTGAAAATTAACTACGTCAAAAATTCAATATTAATTACGACCGACATTTAAAAAAAAACATTTTGATGTTAACCACGGAAAAAGAATGAATTGAATATTTATTCGAATTTAAAAATTATATAAAAATATACTTTTATATTATTAATTTAGTGTAATGGTTGAATGCGAGAGTTTAACTCCAAACATCGGCCGAGTATCGTTTTTGTGCTTCCATTCTCTTCAAATATTGTAAAGCACTCGCATCATCCATGTTTCCTTTGGTTTTAATGATATTTAGTAGAATGTTCCTAACGTCAGTGGCCATATTCTTAGCGTCACTGAAATTACAAAAGCAGAAAAAAAACATTTAAAATTAAGAAAATCGACAAAAATTTGAGTAAAACAAACAGAGTATTAGCAATAAAATAGCATTGAATGCATACCCGCAAATATATATGTGACCCTTATGATCAATGACATCCCACACAAGTTCAGTATCTTCTCGCAGAAGATTTGTGACATAGACTTTTTCGGGTTGATCTCTTGAGAAGGCAGTTCGCATTTTAAGCGTACCATTTTGTACATACTCATTCAATTCCTATCGAATGTAAAAACCACAACAATTATTAATAATAAATAAAATCAGACAAAAAAATGTATAGCTTTTCATGGCATGTGATTATTTGTATTTAATAGTTTAATAACTTGCCTCTTCGTAAATGTAATCTTCGCTCTTCTTACGGCAACCGAAATACAAGATGGTGTCACCGACCCTTTTTCCATCACGACGGCATAGATCACGTTCTTGAATGAAACCTCGGAACGGTGCCAAACCAGTACCCGGTCCAATCATAATAACCGGTGTTTCAGTTCTGTTTGGCAAACGGAATTGACTCTTTCGGATAAATACAGGCACTTTTTGTGGTTCACTTGAATCATCTGGATGGCGTGCAGCCAAATATGTTGTTGCTACACCTTTGTTTATTCGTCCGGCTTTGGTTTCGTATTGCACAAGTACAGCGGTAACATGCACTGTTGTCGGATAGAGTTTGGCCGATGATGAAATCGAATAGTAACGTGGCTGAAGACGTGGTAAGATTTCACAAATATGATCAACTGGCGGTTTGCATGATTTAATATCTTCCAAAATGTGAACAACATTACGGCAAGCATCGTGGATCCATGATTGATATTGTGCCTTTCCTTCAGGCGATGTTGATGAAATCAATTTCAAGAATTCCTTGTCCTTTTCGTCGGAACAGTATTCGGCCAATTCTTTTAGAATATGAGTACGTGGAATAGCTGTGATTTCAATGTAGTGAGTCAACGCTGTACGGTAAGTGGTTGGACATGGGAACGGATGCTTTTTACTACTTTCCAAATCAGTATTTATCAATGAGAACACTGTGTCTAATTTGGCATCGCACAATTTACCCAAACGTTCAACCAAATCACGATCGTTTGTCGGGAACAATGCAATGTGATCGCCGGCTTCGTAGCGCATTTTTGATCCTTCAATGTCGAATTCAATATGCATACATGAACGACCGCCACCTTTATGCAATTCGCGATTCACTTTCATTGTTGCAAGGAACGGATTCTTGGCATCGAATGGTGGTCGTTGATTTTCCAATGAATGCAAACGTGCCACTTCACCTGAGTATATACGATCTGGTGCGACTTCTGGCTGTTCCAATAAACGGTATTGACGAATCAGCACATCTTCACCGGTACTTTCGATACCGAAGTAATCACAAACGGTTGGCCATAAGCGTTCCTTCCATGTAATAAAATCATCTTCGATGCTGATTTTTCATGAATGAAATACATTTCAAATGAATTATTCTATATATTTAAATATTTAAATGGTTGCTTTGTTCTTACTTTGCATCATCATCACCGAGTCCCAATTCAAAGACACGAGTCGCACCCAATTCCTCTAAACGTTTGTCCACATAAATGGCGACTTTATTGTAATGTTCGTATGTTTTGTTGCCAAGACCAAATACCTGAAAATGAAATCGAAAACACACACACAGTCAGAAAAAAATGATAAGATTAGATTTTCAATTGAATTCTACCGAAGGTTTCATTGAAAAGTTCTTTGCGCTAACATAGTCAGATTTTGTTTTTGTCACATGCCGTTGACGATATAGTTCGTGTATGTGTTGTTTGTTCTTTATGTAATCAATTAAATATCTAATAAAATTCCGTTTTCGCCAATGACTCGTCACTATTGCACTTGAATTGACCGAGAAATAGCTTAACAGTGATGAATGTGCAAATTGTATCTGCGTACGAGTCATAACTAATTTTGTGTTGTTTGAATGTTCATTTAATTAAAATAAACGATATTGTAGTATACGTTATTTATTTGAACACACAGGTTTTACATTGTCGTCGAAATGTTCGAACGATAGATACTGAAAATCAGCGCACTATGAGTATGAACGAAAAAAAAAATTGAATAAAAATTCATAAACACGAATCGAATAAAATTATAAATCGACCCATCGACTGTTAGACATTCTCTCTCGGGTACACACGTGAATGTGATCTTGAGCCACTGATATAACACATATGATAATAAAATTGACGTTTATTTGCCTGTCTGTCAATTGCATACCGATACATTCACAATCAAAATGTGCGCATGTGTGCGTTGTCTATATCGGAGCGTTTCGTTGCGTTGTTCGTTGCGAGTAAATAACAAACACACATGTTACTACTATTTCATTCATTTATTCGTGCATGGGTATTGCGGTTTGTGAGTGTGTTTGTTCACTAATGGCATGTTGGTGTTTGTTGATTTTTTGATTGAAACAGAAGTAGGAAATAAATCATCTATTTTTCATCATTATCATAATGATCAGTCGCTTAATAACTACAATAAAATTTGTTTCGTTTAACCCCACAGAAACAAGATTCTATTACATGCTACTATGCATGAATGACAACAAAAGCTGTGATTTCTTTGTAACATCTTTCTCTTGGACGTAACGTAAATGTTGAAATGCAATCAATATTTTCTTTATGTAATATCAACAATATTCGAATAGTGCAACAACACGAAAAAAGGTAAAATTGATCAAATCTATTCAGTGTTACCTATACGCACAACGACCGCCACAATACAAAAGGAAACACATATATAGCGATCAAATTAAATGAATGCTCAATTGATGATATGATTATTGAAAGTCCATACGTCCATGTAGAGAGGAATTGTTTAACCTTTTGGTGTGGCACGCAGTCAGGGCGCGATCGAATGCCCGACATTGCTCAACAACATTCAAATGGATTAACGGCATTTTCATTTCCTTTCCAATCGATTGAAGCCAAAACATAATTGTGTCCTAATTTTTATACACTCCACTGATATATAGGCTCATACACAACTTGGCAACAACTATATCAAATAAACAATTTCAAACGGGATTGAACTTCTTAAAAATTTGTTGCCATTTGTACTGGACACACTTTTTAATTATTCGCAAATAATATGTGGTGAATATCGGATGATTTATAACAGGCGACGTCCAATCAACTTGAGTTTGCACGTACACAAAGCGTTGACCTAATACCGGTCAGTGTTTGCAACCCAATAACTAAACTTTTGTCGAGTGCTAATTTGAATGCTTCAATATATTCTTACAATATACAATAGATACCACATATAAAAGTGTAAATTAATGAAAAATATCGTCAATTCGCTGTATATTGGGTCACGTAATTCCCATTTTCTCTAGTATGATATCAAACACTTGAATTTCAGTCAGTCTGTTAAAAATGGAACCACATTTCTTTTCGATTCCACATGAGATGAGCTCAAAGTGAAAGGATTTCGAGTGAATAAAATCGAAAAACTGCATACACACAGCAGCAGCAGCAGTAGCAGTAACAAGATGGAATATAAAAGCGACGAAAAGTTATGCAATAAATTTCGGTTTGTTTGTTTGCGCGAGATTTTAACAATTTTCAATAAAAAAATCGGGCGTTCATTACGAAAGCACATTTATGTACGTCCGTTTTATTATATTTCAAGTGGGTTTTTGTGTGTTTTATTTTTTTTGTATAGCTTTGGAAATGGAAATCAAAAATTATTCAAAGAATTTGCTAAATGAAAATTAAATAATTAACGCTTTTGGCTTTGCCACATCACGCAAACGCTTCAAACCAATTCAACTACAATAATACAAATTAAAAAGAAAGACGAGGTGATCGCAAGTTCACTGAATAAATTTTTCCAAGCCGATCGCATGCCACATAAATATCGGCACGTTACACACTCCAACAAAAACAGTATGTCAGTTTATTGAACGGTGTGGAATGACGTCGTTGAAAATACAATCATTAACAAAGGTATATCAAATAAACACACGCCGTCATGACACATCTACACAATGATACAGCGCAAAAAACGATGAAAAAAATATTAATGCAAGCACTGTTAGCGAACGCTTCCATTTATCGAATTGAATTTGATTTGTCGTCAACGTCGTACTGTATCGTATTGGTCATTCACGATATGAAGGTCATATTATTTCTGTCTTCTTCTCATGTCAAAAAAGCAGACTGTGTACGAGATTGAGATAAAAAAAACTGGATTTTCTCTGCGTATGTAGGGCTTGTAAACAAAAAAAATTGTGTTTACATAAGTCTGGATTGCGAGAAAGTACAAAGAATAATAACAGTATATACGCAGAGGTGTTTGTGTATGAACCATGCCCTAAATATCGATTTTAACTCAACTTTCTCAATGGTAAACTGTTTTTATATATATGTTTGCTCATTTGTTCTTTGAAACTTTGTGGTAAGTTTTTGTCTGATGAAATAAAAAAAGAAATGCGTCATTTTCTTACCGCATAATTGAGACCAGCTAAATCAACGTCACCTTGAATCCACTCCCAAAATTCCATTGCATTATCAGTTGGATCACCTTCACCATATGTGGCCAAGCAAAAAACGGCCAACGATTTTTCAATTGTTTTCATTTGCAACAATTCCTCCTAAAGTTCGTAAGAAAGAGAAAGAGAAAAGTTAAAAAATGGTCCCTTTTATACTTGATAACACAACGTGTTCATACCATATCACACTCTTCAGGATCAGCGACCATTCCTTTCAACTGATAACGAATACCCTCTTTTGCCAAACGACCAGCAAATTCTTCAGCAGTTCCAGTTTGTGAACCATAAAAAACAACCAAACTTCGTCCAGATGCCTTCAATTTCTTGATAAACGAATTGTCCATTGATTGGACTGTGTTCATTTGGGTTGGTCTAATTCAAATTCAAACCAAAAATACAGTTAATCTCAGTTGTACTGTGCTAACAGCAAACCATAAACGATGTCATGACACTTACTGTATCGCATATGTTCTGGGTACTGGCATTTCTTCTCTTCTATTGCGTCTGAACAACCAATAGAGTCCACCAACCAGCAACGCAATCAATAAAACAATATCTACGGTTCCCAAAAATGGCTCATCCTGAGCGGTGGCAGGTATATCCTGTGTTTCTGTCATTTTTATCTCACTCTTTCTGCAAGTGTAAGGAAATAAAAAATCAATTAAATTTTTTTATTTATTGCATATGATTAAATTAGATAAAAATAGAAAATATTGCACGGCACGAGTCGACTTCAATTTCGACGTCATTCTGTTCAATTACAATTAATATAGTATTATTATGTGATTCTTCCTTGTTTATTCTGTGTTATTTGAATTGATATTGTTTATTTGTGTAAGAGGGAGATAGATTTGCTTAACAAGTGTCTACTGGGATACCAGTTATCAGCCACATTCAATCCATGACAATGAAAATAATATTAAATTATCATCAATATGGTTTGTATTCTTTATTTTTACTTCATATGAAACACGTTTGCATTCTACACTTCGAGATAAATCCAGAAGTGTGTCAGAAGGTCTTGCAACAGAAGTCACTAGAATAGTCGTCACATTTGCAGGTGAATGAGCTGCGGATGTTGCTGTGCATGACATTCCACGAATAACTTTTGTATCAACACAAAATTTCTTTGTATCACAACTCGATGTTTTCAAACGATTTGAATTTGTTTTAATTTAATAAAAATTCGGTGCGACTTCATGCAAATTATAACTTATAATTCAAAACATGCAAACTGGTTATTTTCTTACCGCACAAAGTGAAAATGAATTTTTTGCTTTTTAAATTGTGCACAGAACTTTTGTATAATTCGTTGATCTTACTTGCTGCTTCGTTTATGATCGTCTGATCTCTTGTGACTGAATGTGTAAAATCGAAATGTAAAACGGAAAACTAATTTTTTTATAATTCCTGAATTCAAGTTGTTGTCACCAGTCGGGAAGAAATTCAACTAATAACTAATCTTACTGAACCACAATTGAAATGTAATTTTTCCAAACGGGTTTTTAACTGTTAGCGGAAATTGAATGTTTATGTTTGAACTTGAACATATAACGCTTTGAAGTTCAAATTGAACTATTCCGAAAATACAAAACAAAACCGAAAAACACACCAATGGAATTTTTTACCCGGTTCGATTTAAAAGCGATAAACGTGAACGTGCTTTGGGCGAGATTTAGTGATTATTGTTTTCCATTAAGCTCGGTTTTTGTCATTGATTTCAGGAAATTATCGAAGATTATTACATCACTCACCAGATTGCTCACAAATAAAACGTCTGCAGCCGATAATTACCAGTCAACCGATAATTAACTTACAATAATATTTAGCTTTGACGAGAAAACATATAATCTATCGTTTAAAATTTTACATGCATGCTTGTTATCATTTGTCTGCGTCTATTGTCATCTGTCTGTATGGAACCATGACAATTCATTCTTTATTTTATCATTCAAAGTGAGAATGATAGCAAAATATTGCAAAACATGGAACATTTGGTCTGTTCAACCATAGTTTAGTTCTATGGCGTCTTATCTACGAGACGAAGCTTCTAGTACTACTTAAAATTATTCGCACAACCCGTTGGATAAAACTAACACCTAGACTGACTCGGCTTTAAATGAATCAATTTTGATATGTCACGATTTCTTGTACGATATGCTTGGACGATTGGCAATAGACAGCAAATCAACAGGTTTGTGACAACGTTTTTTCTACGTTAACGATACTTAAGAATGAATGAATTCACACATATTTTTGGCAAATCATCTAAATGAGAGATTATCTTTTGACAAAGTGATGACTGTGAACTTCGAGCGATTCTTTATCATAAAAAATGTATAAATTGAGAGAAAATCAACTTTCCAAACGGTTTCTTAAATGAATTTCTTATTCGTTGGTGTTGGCGTGTGATATCTAGTTCTGCGACTGATTATTGATATAATTTGCTCTTTTACGCGCAAGCTAACCTCTTAACTCGTTTCAATTCGCGTACTTGCTCAACTCTTTTGAAATAATGTATTTTATTTTATATTTGCTGATGTATAAAAGTGCGTGCAATATTATGATTTGTGATGTAACAAGACATTATTACTGCTGTAGTATATAAAGAAAGCGAAATCTGAGTGTAGCCACTTGTCGTGCAACCACAGCAAAAAACATCATGCGAACACGTAACAACTTTCAACAACATCACATACTCTTGTTTATTTTCTGTGGCGCGCGACACATATTCATTTTCTAAGCGCTCTCGACGTCATTCTCGATCATTTTCATTCATTACACCTTATACAATCGGCTTAATGGTCATCGAACAACAAAAAAAAAAAAATTCCATTTAATGTGGATTTGTTTTTCTTCTTTGTATGTTGACAAAATAAGTACGCACGTACACACATGAAATTCGATCTCTTTCAAATAGTTTTATCAAACAAAGCCAACCGATAAGCATTTTTAAGGCATTTTTATGGAAGCCATGATTTTAAGAGATTGACCAATTAAACATGAAATTACACATCAATTATAGATTGTACTATTTTACACATCTAAATAGACATTTTTCAAACATGAAACTTCCCAACCAAAAAAATGTAATGCAAACATCGTAGTGTGAAAGTGTGAAGAATAGTAAATAAACTTCGTTTCAATTCGTATAAGTTTTCTTGAATTGAATTTGCATCCTAGTTTTGAAGTGACAATGGCCTCTATCATGAGGACGAACACACGAACTAAGGTAGCAAAAGGGTACGCTGCACTTTTGTGCGCATTTGGAACGAGATAAGTGTCTTTAAAAAAAATTGTAAAATATTATAAGAGACTGTGTATGTGCGATAAAAGGTCAAGGGCTGCCAGCGATGATGTAGCTGTGGTACACAAAGCGTGTCTCGATCTATTTTTTTATTTCGCACACCAATTTCTGAATATGTGAAAAAAATGCAGTGCCAATTCATTATCACGTTGCTTTATTGATTGCTGGTGACATGCCAAGCGTAAATTTCACATTGATCCACATTATATACCGTGTTTTTATGACATACAATCAGATGTGTATGCTTTCGAATGTGCGTGTAAACGCTATTTTTTATTATATAAAATGAAGACAATGCCCATTACAAATTTAACAGTTCGACAGACTTTTGCCACACATTTTGCTTTTTTGATTGCTTCTAATTTTGGCACAGATATGAAAAGTAATCTTTGATTGTAAAACAATGAAAAATATATCTCCAAATTAGGTACTAATTGTGTTGAATGATAATTTCACATGTTTTTGGTTTGAAAAAACTTACTATACGCCATGAATTTTATAGCATGAATCTCTATTACAGTTATAAATGAGCTCAGCACACTTTCTTAGTAACTTAAAGGAAAAACAAATTTTTTTAACAAATGCTATTTTATTTGCTACATGCACATGTTTTCTACTTTAAAAGCGTACAAAGCCGTATATATTTCGATTGATTTCAATTTTTTTTTGCCAGAACTTATTCGAAACAGTTTTTTACTATTTCGTACTTTTTTCCTAACTTCATTTGCGTGTGTCGTGTCAAAATAATTGATTAAACACATTCGGTTGGTGTTGAAATCAATTAGGTTTGTTTACACCATAGAAAATTGTGTCATTGCGTTCTATAATTTAATTCATAAATTGCAATTAATTCCGATTTGTTGTTGTCCGTTGCCGTTTACTGATAAAGTGATAAAAATGGTGTCTAACACCAATTAAGACAGCCTTGATTTTTCGCAAATGAGGGAAGCCTTATTATTTAGGTCATAATTGTGGTGGTCAATTCGAGTGAAATTAGTTCGTTTGAATGCATCACGATTATTACAGAACATATGAATGAAATAAAAATGTCGAAGTTCACTTGAGATGCACACGTATGCTTGCAATACAACCTACCAACACACCATTTAAGCATTTGTATGCATTCCATTTACAACTGATTATCAGCTATGGATGTGTTGACATTGAATGCTTAAGTGTGATATAGAGTTAAATATTCTTTCTATTCGTTTTCTTTAGACTATCAATTTTCCGTTCAACTTCCAATTCTCTCACATCTTATGAATTAAAATCGATGGATCAAAGAGTATTGCATAACATCGCCGGCGACAGCACCAAATTTACATGACGCAATTTTAAATTTGGCCCCGAAATAAATTTTCTTTTGGTATTGCTGTATTAACACTCTCAATTTTTTTTTGTTTAGATATTTTCAATTGTAAATCGATCTAAAGTGTCATTAATCAGATGTTTGATCATAGCGGCGAAGAAGCACCGTCATACAAAATCCAAAAAAAAAAATGAACCGATAAAAGAGATAGACAAAATATTTTGTATTGCTTACAATAAATTCCGATTTTGTATACATTGAGTACGCGATTTCGTTTACAAAATAAAGGAAAAATAAACGAAAGAAAAATAAATATACCGGCTGAAATAAAAGGAACAAAAAAAATCAACAAACAAATCAGAATGAACTGTCGGCAGCACGGCAGAATTTGCCTTATGAATAGCATCGGCTAAGCCGATTGATTTTGTTGTTTTTTTTTTCATTTCTTCCTTTCTTTCTTTCTTACTTTCGTTGTGCGCTTTCAAGCATTGAAAATAATTTACATTCAATAAATTGGCATTCCATTTGAATGTATGAATAGCTAATTCCCGACTAAACAATTTATTCCAAATCAAAAGTAAGTGAGGAAGAGGAGACGACTATGGCGACAAAGCCACGTATACATCGCTATGGAAAAATTAACCAGCATATATATAGATTTACGCCAGAGTGAGATGGAAAAATACACAAATAAATCAACACACTTTGTAGCATTGATCTGACGCATCAAGAAAATCAAGTTTCAAATATAGAAATAAAACATACTCCGGTTCATATGCGCAAAATGCCTAACAATTAAATTAGACATAAAAAGAGAAAAAAAAATATTTACGTAATTTTTTCATATTCAAAAGAATCTATTTTTAAATAAATTGGGATGCATTGTGTGTGTGAGTACATTATAAAAATAAACACCTGGATAAACCACAAGTGAAACTTGAATTAGTGAATGACATTGACTTCTCTTCATCATTATTTCCATCTAAATCACACGTATCGCATCATGCACATCGTTTTCATTCATAAAACTTCTCCCGTCTTTCAAAATATTTACAAACATTCACAAGAAATCAGCGCACACACACATTTTCCGACAAAGAAAAAATGTTCATTCGAGATGGAATTAAATAAATTTAATTATCAAATGCGTTATCTTGATAATTTATAAAAAAAACACTCATATTTATCCATTAAACAATGCAAAAGGCAATCAGCAACAGAAGAAAAAATAGCAAACATTCGGATCAATTTCGCATTGGTGCATGGTTACGATATCAACAAAAAAAAACAAGCGCTATCACATACTTCAACCACTTGTTGAGGAACCGTCGAATATACGCCGAGAAAGCAAGAGATAGTCAGCTGAACGAACGAACAAAATAAAAAAAAAATCGTGCGATAAAATGCAAGCAAAAATACAATGAGATATTACACATTCACGTGTGCGATAATAAATTATACAACCGCGACGGTGGTATATGAAGTCAGACCAAAATCCATTTCGAAATTGCAAGCATTTTTTTTTAATTTTCTGAAGTCCAGTTGCTGTGTGTGATACGGGGTCTTCTTCAATTGCTTTCAGAGTTCAAGTATGAATTTTGTATTGGTGTTGTCATTCTTCTAGTGTTGATAAAAATTGCGTTCACACAAGTAACAAATTAAGTTTTTAAGTAATTATTACTTCTGTTGTAGAAATGACAATGCAAAATTTTCGCCCATGTTTACAATGTTTCAGTTGTTCGTCACTTGGCGACCTTTGAACAATCCAAAGCACCCAAGAAAATGAAACAAAAGACTAAAGGACCGCACGATTGACGAAAATAAAAGAACTAAGCTTCACACAGAATTTATTGCATGTATTGCATAAAGAAAGAATCGAAGAGTTCAATGTGTATTTTTACCGTACTGTAATAAAACCCGATTTATTTGTTTGATTGTGCGAGCGTCAATCGGTGTGTGTGCGTGCATGCATATATGCGGAACATGTTTGTCTAATCATTTCAAGTGACTGTGTATAAAAAAAACGATCACGTAGGTAACAATTGATTTAAAACATGGTTCAAATGATCGCACAGTACATTTCACTCTTTCTTTTTTTTCATTTCGGTTTTATTAAGACAGTGTATTGAGATATTTTCAGCTCATCCAGCCGATAATATTTGTTATGAGAATCAAATAAAGAATTTGTATATCCACACAGGAAAACAATAATTATATCCGTCTCACTGAACTAAAAACACATATGAACCGTTGCGTCAAAAAACTGGTTTTCATTTTATTGCAAATTATATTTTTCGCCGTAAAAATTCATATAATTACGATTTCAATGTTCGATGACAAATCTTTTTTGACTCTCATAAAAATATCTGCTGAGCTCATCGCAATACATTGTCTGATTTTATTCATTTATTTTTTCTTCATGTCTGATCCAAAGCACGAATCGTTTTTTTCTTTAAATCAAAAGCAAAATATATATTTTCCTGTCGAAACATCACTGTTGAAGCAAAATAAAACTTACTTTATTTAACTATTTGACGGAAAATTCCAATTTTATTTTATCCACAAATTGGCTCCTTTGTGAAATATAAAATCCAAACAATTTATATTTTTTTTATGAATGAAACACTCGCAAGTTTGACGACAAAGAATCCAACAAACTCGCCGTCAATTTGATTTTTTCTTAGTTTTGGATATTTGAACAAATGAAACTACTTTTTTTCTGTTAAATTAACTGCGCGCACGAGTAAAAAAAACACGTCTATTTCATTGTAAAGTTAAAGCTGAAATGGTAATCACATGAAATGACTTTGTCAGAAGTTGATATTCCATAGATATTGTGCATGTTAAGCTACGTTCATATATCGCGATCTCGCACACACAATCAATTCAAGCTCTCTATATACACATTTATATATACAGCACACAATCTAAATGACACACATGAACTTTGATTTATTTACTCTCTTACGGCACATTTAATTGTGTTTGTGTCTATTTCCTTCGTTTTTCGATGAAAGAATTCAACACAAAACGTGTTTTCCTTGTATGATTCAGTGTAACTCACATGTACGAAGCGAGAAAAATAATATTAAGTCAATTGTTTGCTATTTTAGTAACGCATATCCATACGTTATTGTACCGTAGCGGTGGGTGACTTTAAAGCGAATTCAATTTGTTTACAGATTTTTTGACATTTTCAGCCACATTTTTATTTGGAAAATAAATTTTAAATTGTTTTTATTAAATAAAATGTAAAATTCTTGCTTCGAAATTATTGTGCATCAATAATTTTCATATGGTACAAAATATCAATATTTATTCCACATTCGCAGTCAACTTCATGTGAAACTTTATTCAAAATGAGGTGTCGACAAAATTCGCGCCAAAAACTCAGCTGTGCACGACACTGACAAATAAGCTGTATGTACCGGCTTTAACAACAAATGCATTTATTTTGCACAACAAACGAATCATGAAGACCATACCTGTATTGAGCAAAGAAATTGCTGCCGTTTTTAAACTAAATGGATTTCTCACACGATCGTGAGTACATCAGAAATAATTGAGTGTTTGTGAGGTAGACGAAACTGTATAAAAAATTTGTCCAATTCTTTTGATCGACAGTGAAGTGAGAACATTTTTGGCCGAACAACTGCAGCCGCTAAGCAATGAAGAACAAAAGGAATGGTTGAGCAATATTGCATCTCATATACAGAGCCAAGGACTACCAACGCCCAATGTTGAAATAGTTCATATTGAATTAGCCATCAAGGTAAGACTATGACTTGTTGAAGAAGAAGAAGAATAATGTCTATAAATCTATTCCAACAGGAAAACTGTAATGCTGGTCTTGAAGATGGCGAGACTATATTCTCCGTTATAAATGCGTTCGATATTCCAAAGTATAAATACGACATGGAACGGAAAAAGTATTTCATCGAAGACAAGCCACGCAATCTTCTACCATCGGCCACGGCACGCTCTGAATTTTTGATCGATCGTTATACAATGCTTTGGCAAAGAACATGCCGTCATGAACTGTTTGCCGCATCAATTCCAGGCATATCGGTTGATGTGAAAAAATTTCAACTACGAAAAATTGAAACACTACTCGCTTCAACCAGCGTAAAAGAAGTTGTTGTGCTCGGACTACTCGCTCAATTGAAAGAGAATAAATTTTTCATCGAAGATCCGACGGGTGCGGTTCAAATCGATTTATCTTCTGTACAATTTCACAGTGGCTTCTTTTGCGAAGGTTGCTTTGTACTGATTGAGGGTAGTTATGAGGATGGGATTTTAAAGGCATCGGGCATGGGATTTCCACCGTAAGTTTGAATATATATTGTAATACGCTCTTTAGGCTGTTGAATACTTTGTGATGTTTTTGTTCGTTCATAGATTTGAAGAAGCGGCAAGTTCACGTGCATATTTTGGCTCGCTGAATACATGGGGTGGTCGTTCGAAGATACTTCTCAAAAGTTCAGCACGTTTATTGGAAATTGAACGAGCAAACACAGATGCAACCATTGTATTTTTGGCCGATTGCTGGTTCGTTACAATACCGACCATTTCAATGTGCATTTCATTCATTCGTTTATTTTGTTTTGTTTTAGGCTGGATGATCCAACTGTCTTACAAAAATTGCAAACTCTTTTAGTGGGTTACAATGATATGCCTCCGGTGGCTATTGTTCTGATGGGCCCATTCGTTCGAAACTTAACGAGCCCAATGCAACTCAAAGCACGTCTTCAGATTCTTGGTGAAATCATTTCAAATAATTGTCCGACACTAAAGAAAGAGACCGATCTTGTGATTGTTCCAGCGCCTGATGATCCAATTGCACCGGTTATTTTGCCACGAATTGGTATGCCCGAAAGCTTATGCGCTGGCTTGAAACGATTAGTTCCGCGAACGATTTTAGCATCAAATCCATGTCGATTACAGTATTGTACACAACAAATTGTTGTCTGTCGCGCTGACTTGGTTACGAAATTATGTCGAAATACAATCAATTTTCCGGAAACGGGCAAACTTGAGGATCATTTTGCGCGCACTCTCATTTGTCAAGGAACATTAACACCGCTCAGTCAAAATACAATGCCAATTTATTGGAATATGGATGCTTCGCTGGCACTTTATCCACTGCCCGATTTAATTGTCGTCGGCGATCCAAGCAAACCATTCGAAATTCAACATCATGGATGCACTGTTGTCAATACGGTAAGTGATGATTGTTTACACTTCCACGCGACTTTTATACATTTCTGTCTCTTTCAGGGATCGTTTCCAAAGTCAAAGTTTACATTCAAGGTATACGTGCCCTCACAAAGAATTGTGGAGGACTCTCAAATTCCAGATGATGACTAAATCTCACTTTTTTATTATTCATTTAAGTTATTCATAGACTAATCCATGTCATTAAGTCCCCAATAAAAAGTATATACAAGTAAACTGCTACATTTTATTATTGATTTTATTTTTAATTTGTGTTCGATACATTTTTAGATGTTTTGTGGTGAACTTTCTTTGCAGCGAAGTAAAATGAATTTTTACAAAAATATCGTTTTTCCATTAAAATGTATCATGCAACACAAGAGAACAAAACAAAATTGCATTCTTAATTAATTTGAGTGTGTATTGTTGAGGCCGACCGGATTATTGGTTATCATTCGATTGTGTTGATGAATAAATGTCAATACCGGGTTGAACAGTATATGTTGATATTTATCCATTAGGCAGAGTCATGAATGGCCAAGCGGAAAATGTCGTGTTGAACGAAAAACGATGCTCCCAATGGCTTCAGCAAGAATGTTTGTGTGTATGCATGTGGTGGATCGTCATCACACTGAAATTTTAAAAAGTCACAGACAAAATCGATTAAAAAATTGAGCATCAAGCTAGAAGAAAATGATTATTATAATTAGTTTAGAAACGATATGGAATGTGGAATTTTTTGTTTTGTTCTGTTATTTGGTGAATGCCAATTTAAATTTCAGTTTTGATGATTGATATCAGTTGATTAATTTTTAGTTAAATGAACGGTTAAAGTGAGACAATTTTTTTGGAAAATGACAAAAAGTTTGTTAAATCAATCAAGATAAGTTAAAAATCAGAGAGTATGAAATCAAATCAAATTTACCGATTTTACAGAGACAACGAAGATAAATCGGACGAAGATAACAAAAAAATTAAAATAACTAAAAACCCAAAATTGAAGAAAAATGAAGAACATTGTGTTTTTTTTTTTTGGTTTTCATTCGGAAACTAGGCTTGATCGTGAAGAACCAGTCGAAAAATATCATGAAGTATAAAAAAACTCGTTCCTATTGGCTTTAAATAAAAGGTTTGTGTAAATGCGTGTGGTAAATCTTCATCTGTCTGTGATGTGCGTGTACGTGTACGTATGTCGAACGTTTTTCCCCCACGACAACATCAAAACGACGACAGCACCAAATACATTGCAAATGAACAAAAGAAAAGTGAAAACAATATTTAATAAAATTTGTCATTGTACAGCTTTCGAGAATGTTCGAAAAACTTCCAAAATCGAAATTGGAATTTTGAACTTAAAAACAAAATCTAAAATCATTTATTGATTAATTAGTATTAATTTAAAGAGCAAACAATTATCTGGAGATAGCACTTAAATTACGATGTGATTGATATTGAAATTTCACAGTAGTTTTTTTGTCACTTTCAGGAAGTTTAAATATCAATCGCATCGGGTAGATGCTATCCACTAAATTTGTACTCCTCAAGTCAATACTAAATAATTTTTATTAACTAAAAAAGTACACTATCTGCGTGGCCACCATACTTACTTGTAATCTACCTAGGACGTTGATCAAAACACCGCCGTCGAACGTTGGCTGCGAATCGATTGCTGTAATGGCTCTACTTATTTTCTGGAAGGCTAATGACTGCAAAACAAGAATTAAATGAAAAAAACTTGCAATTGTCATTTAAATGTGCTTGACAAAGCAGCTATTACATAAAAATGAAAAAAAAAAAAAATACAAGAAAAGGAACTCAAAAACACTCACTGATAACTTTTCACCAATTTTCGCGGATCCTTGTAATTGTGCCCCCTCAAAAGTCATGAATGATTGTTCAGCCTGTAAAAAAAGATAAGATTTGTAAAAAGAATACGATAAAAACCAAATGTTACAATATTGTCTTCTTTTGCTATAAACAAATGACATCAAATTCAAATGATTACTCATCGTTCCACTGAATTGAGGTTAAGTTAGAACACTTTTATTCAAATCGAAAATGGGAAAGCTGCCGAGTGTTTTGCATGAGTTGTACGAACTATTTTTTATCCAATATTTAGATGAAAATGAAATTAAATGAAAAATACAGAAACTAAATGATTTGCCAATTTTTACTTACATTGAAAAGATGTACCAAATTTGGACGCTGATTTGGATCATCAAACAATGCGTAATATTGTTGCACAAATCCTTTGCCAATGTCTTCATATTGTGGATTCAACGCCATTATTTTTATTTATTCGTCGTTTATGTGTCTTTTCCTCCGAGAAACGTCTTTTATTTCTTTGAATTTTACGCAGGTAACTTAATTACTAGACACAATAATCAGTTTAGACTTTGTGAAAAAAAAATAATTTTGCAAGCCGATTTTGACAACCCACCGCCTAAGTTAATTTTTTTTAGAATGTTCTGTGTCAACTGTGAGTTTTCTATCTTCTTTTTCGTTTCGTTTCGTATAGATTGCCGTAAATAATGTGACGGCCAGATGCGAATTCGCCTACTGTCACTATCTGTCAAATTTCGAACAATTTCCATGACATAACCTCATTCAATTGTAATATTTTCACAATTGTGGATTTTTCCAAAGAAAAAATATAAATTTCATTTCACTTTGTGTTGTTTTCTTCTGTGGTAAGTTTTTTTTAACTTGAAGAAAATGAAAACATTTGATTTGTGTCCTTAACAACATAAATCAATCACCGTTTAATTAATTTGGGACCATCAATTACGTTTGCTCGTCATACAATATTTAAGTTGCTTAATTGTTGAGGTCAGTTCCGATTTCTTCAAGATTCATCCTGATGTATATCTGTTTCGCACATGAACACAAAACAATTCGGTCGATTGATTGGCAAATAAATTGCGGTTCCACCATTGAACATAATTGCGAAATAGTATTTGCCAAGAATCGAAAAGTACAAGTTAATTTCACAAAGTGTTAATTGGTTTTCTTATTTACGTCATTAAATGAATTGCATACAGTTCATTTGCATCACAACCAGAAATAATGTGATTCATACAATTGGTGTGTTTGCCAAGATTGCGGTGTGCAGTCGTCTATTTTCTATGATGTGCGGCTGAATTGTATGACGTTTATATGAAAACAGCCAATAGTACTTTGTATTGCACAGCTCATTTTCTATTTTATTCAAGTAGCGCCGTCGTTCACAAACAAATCTCATGTGCTAATGTAAACTAGAATGCACCGGCTTTTTCAAGTAATTTTCAGAAGTATCTCTCTCTAAAACTCTTTAAATTAGATTATAATAACATTTGCACGTACACGTATCATGTTTTTCGTCCTACGTATGATCGTTCAGTTTAGAGACAAAGTAAAAAAAACACTATTCTATAAATATATTTGTATTGAAAGGTTTGCTGTTTTTTTCACGCCATCTCGCTTCTTCTTCCCTCCTTTTTTTCAAATACTCCCTCACACTGTTGACTACACACTTTTCGCTTCAATCATTATTTATCATATATTCGAAAATACGCTTCATGTCGTATTTTTACTGAACTTTGCTATGAAATCTATTTTTGAGTGAAATTTAATAATCTGTACGTCATGTATATTTCGTATTATTCTTATGTGATTTTTTTTGGTGGCTCAGACAGTTGATTCATCGAATATATTTTTAAATTTTGCATACAATTGATTTCCATGTCATTCTTGTTTTTAATGTTAGACCTTTTATTTCTACAGGTTTATCAACAATGCCACCAGCGAAGAAGATTTTTAGGGTTTTGAGAGCCTATGCACCAGTATCGATAATTCCAACTATTGCATTTGGTTCCATCTATTTGGATTGGTCAAGAACACAGGAATACAAAAAACAAAAAGCGCTGGAAGCAACGACCACTCGCAGAGCATTTGACAAGAAAATCGATCTATGATTTAAAAATATTTAATCTTGAATTTCTGAATTAAATTTAGTAAAATATTATAATGTATACACTATAGTGTTTATTTTGAGGGGAAAAAAATGATGTTGATTAAATAAACTCGCATAAGTGCAAAAGAAACCTGAAACTTGGATATGTATACATTATTATATCAACGCTGAAAGAATGTGATGATGTTTGAAGAAAAGTTTATATTAAGTAATTCGTATTTTGTTTGTTTATCATGGATTTTTCCATGTCTCGGCTTTTCTGTTTTCTCAATTGAATTTCGCAGGATATCACTTTTGTTTTTTTCCTTAACAATATTCAGAATTTGACGAGTGAAGGCTGATAAATGAAGGCAGCACATATAAATAGTGTGATAATATCGTAATTTCAGCTGACAACGGCTCAATTTATTCTCACACTGATTTTTAGTGTTTATCGAATTGTTGTGCGCATTGCACTTCGGAACATAAGACATAAATAAACTGAACGATTTTTTTGTACACATACATTTCCATTGTTGTTATTTTTATGTGATTTTGCAGTGATCAGCATTTTAACCCGATATACTTAATGTTATTTGTAAAATTGGTTCGGCATGGCACAAACGATGACACATAACCGGCATCGAAATACCATAATTCATTACACCATGTTTGTTTTGTTGGCGTCTCATTTTTCCCATGTTGTGGTTTTTCAAGAGTCAAGGCAAGTTAAAAAAAATACAGACCATATTATGGAGAGGCCGCTCTCGGCGATTCACATACATAACACCTATTTTAGTTTCAGTAAATGAATTTGGTAGCTTGAATTTCAATCTTTGCACTATGAACAAACAAGTACACGCAGAATAATTTGTCAACTACTAATTGAATTAGCAGCAACAAAGTAGCTATTTTTCAAACCGATTAAATGTATTGATATTTTATGATTTAAAATCATCGATTTTAACTGGAATCAGAACTATCACTTTGTTGCATGAGGACTCTGCCACACAGTAGACAGTTGCTAATTGGATTCATAATAGTTCAATTACTTAATCAAAATTCCCATAAATATTAATACAAACCGATTTCTTTTCGTTCTTTGTCTCTTTTACTCTCGCCAATCGAAATTCAATCAGATATATTTATATTTTCGATACAAAACTCGTTTGCTCCATTTCAACCAGTTATTCATTTTGCTTCAATTAAAATTGATCATTTTGTTTTTTCATCATTGATGAAAACAATGAGTAATGGCATTTTTCGCTCAGTTGTTCTTTCTTTTGAATGAAATCATCGAATGTGCGATTTGAAAATGCGACATTGTTTGTTTATTTATTTGGTAACAAGCCAATTGTGCGACAATCACACAACCGTTCAGCATATACATGCATGACCATACAAATCACTTGATTCAGAATCTAAGAGCACTGAATATTAATATTTGTTTATCATCCAAGTTTGATCACATAAGCAATATTTAATATACACACAGCTATTGACTCGGATGGTTCCATAACGAATGTTGTGTGCACGAGATAAATAAAAGCAAAATAAAAACTCCCCGAATATGAAACACAAGCGACCTATGCTTCATCATTGCTACATTGCTCTTTTCGCTAACGCATCATTTTTTCCATTTGCAGTATGTCGAACAGCCTTGATTTGAAATCAATTTGGTGCATTTTGCACATTCAATAAAAAAAATACAATAAATATGTGCATTTCGATGAATACTTTCATGTAGTTTATATGTTCTTTGGCGCGATATGTTGACATCATATTTACTTTACTCGAACCATACATATTTAGTTATACGGTATTGACCTTCAGCTACGTTTAGTTTGTTTCCTATGATTCTTTCATTCGAATTCGATCGATTTGAACTTTTATTGCATAAGTATTTTTATATATGGATTTCATGCCATCAGTTCCTCATTGTTTACATTCAACACGGAATTTGTAAATCTGCAATTGGAAATACTTACCGACTTCGAGCATAATAAATGAGAGCTCTATTAGTTTTTAAATAGACCGACCGTGATTATCCACATTCATTGGTGTCTCGTGATGCGATCAAAGCGGCTGTTTGCAACTGCCGCAAATTTGGTTTGTGTTCGTTTCAACAAGTCAGAACCTAATTGTTAATGACCATTTAAAATGCGAGAAAAAAAATGCCCAAGATATGCGGTTTGCATGATACAAATATATCTGCTTGGATTTTATTTATTTATTATTGATTGGTTTTGGAAATATTGAATAATGCGTTAATGGCTATATTTTTGCTAAGTACTAAACAGTTTTTTAATATATTTTCTTCTCTAATTATTATTCTATTATATTTCTCGTTAATATTTAGTTTTTGGACTGGCGATCTCTGTGGTGTCATCACATAGTCGTGTACAGTTTGAAAACTTAAAAAAAACTACTTCATATTCTGTTCGCGCTAACTTTTGCAGCATATACTTATTTTATCTTCTTCTTTCATATGTAATTTACTTTGTTTCTTTCAATTTCATGTTTTTTTTTTTTCGCATTTTGCATATCACAAAGTTGCCTTTGATAAATCAAGTTGCTTCCTCTCTTCACTCCCTCGGCTGGTTCGCTGCGCACATATACATTTTCATGTTGATGTTACACATGCATGAATTCTTGTTCTTTCTCAAATTTTCTCTGGCGTTTTTTTGACATTGATAATTATTTTCGGATTAGATTGTGTTTGTGTGACTAAATATATATATGTATGTATTAATGACGACATTGACTTTTAACTTTAACATAATTTTCTGTTTCTTTTAATAAATTGTCGCAATATATATTAAGTCCGCTTAAAACTATCACCAAATACAAATAATAACAAAAAAAATCTAACTCTGATTTTCATTTTAAAAAAATAATAAGAAAAACTCACAAAACTAATAACAGAACATAGAAAAGATTTGCATGACATTTTTTTTTTTATTAACTACCTAAGCATAATCCACAAAATATGTCAGTACATATGTTTTTGAAGAGAAAAGAATGTGGCCGTTTCTTTGAATTTTGATCGTGATCAATTCTATGGATAAGAATCAAGGGGCCTCTGTTGAAATTTCACAAAAAAAAGAGAATAAGTTTGGAAGGGACTATGTTTTTAAGTAACAAAAGAGCACATGTATTAACTGTCAATAAAAAAATATTAAATATATATATATTTTGAAACGGAAAACATTTGAATCTCTTGATACTTTTGATGTGATCGAATCATATATGCGATTTGAGACCCACTACGGATCTCGTTCTATGATATAAAGTAAATTAAATCAATTTAGAACTCTTTTTTCGACGATTTAAAATGCTTGTTTTGTTTTTTTATTAAGTTTGTAAGGCCATATATAAAGCACTTCTCTTTTCGATATATTTCATGTTATAATATAATGACGATTTAAAAAAAATCACTAATATTTTCTAAAACATTCGATTTTTTTTCTGTTGTTTCATATATGTTTGTTTGTTTGAATAAAATATGTTGTTGTGTTTGTTTGTTACGTTGTCTATGTGACATTTTCTTTGAGATATATTGAGGTCATTTCATCAATTAAAAAAGTATATATATATATATATATGTTCATATATATGATAATCATAATGAATAATAATAAAAATATAATTTATCGTGTAACTGTTGAATAAGTAAAGTCATCGTATGTGTGTAAAATATTCAACACCCGACGACCGAGCAAAATTTCAAACAGTTTTGCTCACGTGCAGAAAAAAAAAAACAAAAAATATACTCTTTGTACTTTTTTTTACTCTAATTCCAAATCGATGTGACGAACTTTTGGGAACTTTTTCTGTTGAATGGAAGAAAAAAATTGAAACCGGAAGCAATTTATTAGTGTTGTGTTTGTGAATAGAATGAAGATTAATTTTCGGTATTTTCAACATGAAAACCCTTTGTTTTTTTAATTGTTGATTATTGTAATGATATGCTTGCCATCACCTTGTCAACTGCACCAAATTTAGAAAAGGTGTGTAAAGTATGTGTTTACTTACCGATAAGTTCATTTCAATACGATCGATTTCATCACCCATAATATCGACAATCTTTTCACCGTGGCGTAACATAAACTCATTCAATTGGTCTATACTATGGAAGCCTTTAACCTCCTGAAATGATAATGGCAATTAAGAAACAAAAAAAGTTATTCACTGTATCCAAAAATGTTTTTTGATATTTAAATTAGTTTGCACATGTTGTTATATTTCGTGCATTCGTTGATTTGAAACTTTTTGCATGAATGGCATTTGATTCGATTAAGGTATTTTGTAGGTCAAACACTAATTGTTTAATAAAAGTAAATAAAGATATTCGAACATAGACACTCACCTCCCATAATTTGCGAATATCATGTTCCTCCAAATATTTGCGAGTCAGTTCACGTCCGTTAAAATCAATTTCAGCCTTATAACGTATCATTGAATTGCCCATGTCGATACCTTTGACATCATGAATGGCCTTGATCATTGCATCACTTTCCAACTCTTGATTGATTTTGTCCAATTGATCAAGTTTGATTGAGCGACCAACCAGAGCTGGCACAGAAGTATAAACGACCAATATAGCAACAGCTCCCAACATAACACCGACCAACAGCGATCCAATTGCATCAGGAATGCTTGACTTAAGATAGGCTGTTAAACCGATGCAAACCGCAGCAACCCCTGCACCGGCCACAGCAGCCGAATCCTCAAATAGCACAACGTTTACACACGGATCGGCACCTGAGGCTACGTACGATATAAACGATTGGTTTGCTTGCTTAGCGGATTTTCGTATGCTTATAATGGCCATCATCAATGTGACACTTTCGAAACAAAACGATCCGCCCAATACTATGTATGCCCATATGAACTCCGATTGTTTCTTCTTAGCTTTTTCATCTGTATTCGACAATCCATCAATTCCGTGGTAGAATGAAAATCCAGTACCAACGCAAAATATTGCAACACCCGATATCAGCGATGAAATATATTTCATGTTCGCATAACCATAAGGATGTTTAATGTTTGGATTCTATGTAAAATAGCAGAAATCGAAAATTAAAAAACAAATGAAATGAAATGACCGACCGTTCTAATTTCATGAGATTGATTCAATTAAATAGGTCTCGAATGCACATGACACATATAAAATGTATGTGTAAAGCAGAGAGAGAGAGAGAGAGAGAGAGAGAGAGAGAGAGATAGAGATAGAGCAGGTATATCTCGCATTTTCAGTGATTATCTCTCATCGAATCCGATAAGGTTCGAGCGATATGATAATCAAATGAGCGTGGTAAATAAGCTTCTTTTCCAAGCTCAATTCAATTTGCATGTATAAAATGATACTCACCTTAGCCGACTTGTATAATCCGAACGCCAAGATAATTTGATTGACAGTATCTGCCGCCGAATGTATACTTTCGGCGAACATACTGTGCGAATGTGTGAAAATCCATACTATAATTTTTAGGATGAATATGGTAGAATTACTGAAATTAAATGTCAAAAGAAGAGAAGGATTGAAAAATAATTGCAAAATGAAATTCGTACGCAACAAAAAAAAAAAACACTATAGATATAGATTGATGGTAGAATTGAGAAAGTGTATGGTGTCCACTTATATTACAGATATGATGATTTTGATTGATTGATCGATTAACAAAAGTTTGATTTCGTGCAAATTTTAATTGGGGCGATTCACATATGATTTTATTTGTTGCTGCTACTGACACTCTTTTCCGCTCTTTACCGCCCAACATGAGAGCATTCAAATTGAAACAGCATCAATTAAAATTAATTAGTTATAACTACATTCTCTATTCTATAGATCGAGAGTTATTTTTATCGATTTCACATGAAAAGCAAAGCTTTCTTTCGTTTTTTCTTTTGTTCGTTCAAAGTTTTTGAAAAGAAAAATCATAAAACATCAACAATGATTGGAATCTATTATGAATTAAAATATAAATAGGAAATTACATTTTTTTTCTACTTACATTAGAATAGCCGCAACGACAACGCGGCCAGAGCGTCCTTTCAATCCAGTTTCGAACTCGACTTCTTTATTACGCTTTTTACCTTTAACCATTCTTTGTGGTAGTCTGATTTAGTTGTTTTTCGTCTGTAAGTAGCCAAGAAATCAAAGAAGAGAAATGAGCTTTTGTTAATTTAAAGATGACATTGTTTTCAGTAAAATGAACTGAAAACATTTGGGGCTTCAGGCTTAAGAATAAGGAAAATAAATGTTATTCCGTCAAAAATAACAAAAAATAAGAATAAGAAGAAGCACAAATTCCAGAGTCAAAATATGCAATTATTCAAGTATGGAATTGACAACGCATCATTTTATGTATATGTATGCTATTTATGTTACTATGGAATAAAGTAAATTTTCGATGACTAACCGATGATAACCGAAAACAAACAACAATAAATACTAATTGAATAATTCACGCTGGGTGGTTTTTTGCTTGTTCGTCATGACTTGTGATGCGACTGTTGTCATATTCCGATCTTTTTTCGAATATTCAATTGAAACTCTCATCATAAATGCTTCTTTGTAATAAAACAACATAAAATTATACGTCTCATTGTCATAATCTCCAAGAGCATAAACATATGTGTTCTTGGCTTGAGGTAGGTATAAAATATGTGACATATGCACATATACATTTTGTTTACATTATCGCAAAAATTACGGTTTTCGAGGTAAACTTGTTGATCGTTTGACGCACAAATATTCAGACTTTGAGAAATTGAATCACACCAAGAGTTACAATTTGATGTTTGTGTTTTGATTCATTTGCTCGTTTGCACAACTGGATTCGCTCATTCACGTGAGGAAATCATAATTCATCGATTCAATGAACAAAACAAAAAAAATAAGTTAAAATCGCAATAATGTTTACTGTTTCTTAGGTCGGATATATGAAGCCGTGACTATAAACATCAAAAGCACCGGATTTTTTTTTTTTAATGTGGAAAAAACCAAAACTCCTTGGTTCTGACCGCGCACTTGCCGTCATTCGTTGGCCGTTGAGCGTTTTATTTGCTCTGCGTGTGTGTATTCGCATTCTCTACTGCTCAACACATTTGGCAGTGTTTTCTAGCGTTTTTTATCCGACTTTTTTTTCAGTGGCTTGTCTTTTGCTTAATGATTATTTTTAGCTACGTATGAAATTTAGCATGCGACACGTTCTTTTTCTTCTGCTTCTTCTTTATTTTTTTCTCTTTGCGTAAATATAAGTCATTTTTATATATTAGTCATCACGCAACTTCGGCCGAATATATACTGTATTTCATTTATGCAAACTCACACACATTCGCAATACGAAACAAAAAGTGAAAGAAAAAAAATTATTTGAGGAAACCTGAAGATGAAACAATGATGTAATTAGAATTGAAGAAGAGCGCTCACAACTTAAGAACAAGTTAGAGTTTTGTCAGAATCGAAATCAGACGCGTTTCGCTCAAAATGAAGGTTAATTGAGTATTGAATGTTCCTGACCCATATTATTCGAGCAGGTTCAATCCAGAAACTCACAAACAAACATATAGTCACGAAATCATTTTTTGAATTCATATACCCACATACATTGACATGCGTAAAAAGGTATATATGCAAACAAAGGCTGAAAATGACGATTTAAAAAAGACGAATTAAATCAGCAACAGCACATATAGCTTCATATCAATGGGTTTGAAAAGTGCGGAAGTGAGTGTGTAACCAAAGAGTGTTCACACAGAAAATGACATTTTGTATGAATTGACTAAAAGCCGAAAATTTCCGAATTTTGCTGCAAGTCACCCAAGTTAAGATTTTTTTTTGTTTATTTCATATATGACTTCGAGATATGTTTAACACCGAAAATTTTCCACTGCAATTTTTTTATGATCGCAGATATTTTGGCCTCTTTTTAATTTGTCTGTGCGTTAATCAAATTTTTTTTTTAATATTCACTTACTTGTTATGAAGTAAACAAAATTAAAAACGAAGTATGAAACTGAAAACGTACAAAAACCAGATGATCAGAAAATCACGAGCTCACACACAACTGCACAACAAATGAATCACACACAATTTATGAGTACAAAAATTATGTTTATCACCGGACACAGTGGGAACGATTAGTAAGCAGTAAACACAGATAAAAAAAAAATCCAAAAAAATGTGATTTAATTTCAACGAATTTGCAAAATAATTGAATTATATTTGATGCTAATCAAAACAGTATTGTTGAAGGTTGAAGAACAAAAGAAATGATAATTTCAATGAAAATAAAATAAAATTGTCACTTTTTAATTCTCACTTTGTGACTGACGATTCAGACGATTCAGCTACGACTGACGATCACAACCGAAATGTAAAGAAAAAAATTTTTATGAAAGAAATGAAAGAACGGCGACGACTACGACGACAGAAGCAATCATGAAAAAATGTGTAATATTAAAACCGCACACAACGCCGCTACTATTCGATCATACAAATCACACACTCTGTACACATATTTACGTATATATATTGAAGAGCAGTAACCGAATTCGTGTTTGTGACGTTCATTTATAAAAATAGGTATGAGAAAGATTTTGAGTTGGTCGGTCGGTCGTTTGGTTGGTATCGGCATTATGAACATATGTGCGGTATGTCAGTGTAAGTGCAAATTAACTATAAATACTCTATATTATGATTATTATAGTGTTTGAAAGAAAGAGCGTGTACGTATGTCCACATTTGTTAAAATTCGAAGAGAGTTTCTGTCTGTCTGTATCTCTCAGTATCAGGCAAACACCACACAAATACATATGTGCCGACTGAGAGTGAGATAGAGAGTGGGAGAGAAAGAGAAGAAAAACAGAGATTATGGAAGAATTATTATACATTGAGTGATTGCGGCATAGCTGTACACACAACAATATACGATGTGTACTCTATGGCATGAGCGACAGTGTAATCATGCGAAAAGCAACAATAAAATATCGGCAGATATAACGAATCGTACAAAGGCGACTGCTTGTATTGCTTCTGCTCGTCAAGCAAACCATACGGTTTTTGACTTTTTATTTTTATTTGGCGTCGATCAGAGATAACAATTAAAAAACCGAGCAATACAACACGGATGTTAGATAAAATGTCTCTTACTTGTTTCATTTATAAAATGCACAGCACTGAAGTCAACAAATGGGCTGCATGTCAGAGAAGAATAAGGAACATGGGTTAAAGTCGACTTCATCATAAAAAAAATAAATAAATCATATAGCTGAACGAGTGTGTGGAATTGTCTATAGATCGATTGTTGTTAATTGCCTAGAAATGACAATTTTTCTTGAAATTTTATTTTCACCATTAGACGAAAGTCAATCGCTTGGGTAAACAACAGAATCAGAATTGTGATAGCGCGTGCCGTAAAATTTGATAGGATTAAAAGTGGAATGGGATTTCGTTTGTTTCGAGGGGAGGAAAAAAGAAAACAATTCCTTGGATTTACTGGATTATCTTTGTTTGCTAAATCAATTTCATAAAGAAACAAACACCGAACCAAACAGGCACTATTGTTTGTGAACAGAGGCAAAAAATCAATTAACGCAATAAAATTCATCAACAACAGCACATATACATGTATATATATAAAATAGTGTGCCACCAATCTATGTATAGAATATGTGAGAGTTGTACACGGAGTGGCCATACGCATATTAAATTCATGGCATTTACTCTTTCTCCTTCCTTTTATTTTCTATATTAATTGAAATTTTGCACGAAATTCGGTATTGCTATGGCACAACGGTTTGGCAAAGTTCGGATTTAGTGTATATATTTCTTTCAATAGATCAAAATTAGACGCGCACACTCGCACTTTGATTTTTATGCGCTGTGTGTATTTAATTTTATTCTCACGTGTTTTGCGCGTTGAGGTTTGTTTCATTTCTGAATTCGTTTCATTAAAAAAAGAATTTTGGCATCTATCATCGCACACGAAACAATCGCACATTTAACAAAACGAGTGTTTACCGTATGAAAATAAAAAAAATACATACAAGCACATACATAAACAAACATGCACGCACACAAACATGAATTTACAACAACAACAACAAAAACTTCTCGAACCAGTCTCTTTTTCTTTCTCTCGCTCTCTTTGTCTCACACATTCGGATATTTTCATATAAACGTCAACATATATACATTTATTACGCAAATGAATGAAAAATGATCTCCACCCGACTTGTCTTAGTTACAACCGAATATGAAAATAAAATCGGATATAAATTAAATTTGGCGAGTGGATTTAAAAATAAAAGGAAAACTTGCCAGAAAAATGTGATTTGATGTATGGTAATAATTGTTTTCTTTCCTTCTGGTTCAGCTACTTGACTTCGTCAAATCTTCGAACGGTTTTTCTGTTCAATAAATAGGAACTCCTTTCTGTATGAAATTGTTGCGGCCGTTGCCAATATACAACACATGCACAATCAATGTATTTTTACAATTTGAAAACGATTTCGATTTGGTCGATTTCTCAGTGCGTTTCGAGGTTCACCGTAGTCGTTTCGGTTTTATATGTTCTAAATACTTCCTCTCTCACACTCCGTCACACTCGTCACTCGATCGATGATGATTACTCTGCGCGTTTCGTTATTCTGACTTTCGAATTGAGTCAGCAGTTTTTTTCTCCCTCACAAAATGATCCTTCGTTTCAGCCTTAAACACACGATAACCCAATCCGCAAAAAAATTGATTTGTGAACGATGTTGTCGTTGTAGTTGTCACTGCTACTGTAAATACAAACAAAATTACAAATAATCAAACAATACAAGGTTGGTTGATTGTCACTTTTAGTTGATGGCTCAAAATCTCAGAGAGATTTTCTATCAATCAATTTCACACACAAAAAAAAAAGTGCAAGAAAAAATGCTAGAAAAATGTTCTATATACTGTGAGACAGTTAATGCGTCATTATCAACGGTCGAAATATGACTAACACTCTCGTCAGTCAATTCACTGATTATATAGGCACACTGAGGTTGAATATGGTTGGTACTGTCACGCGCACATAAATAATCTCCCGTACCGAATGCACACGATTTGATATGGAAAAAATATGAAATATACAAATTATGAAATCACATCAATAAAAAATTGTGAATATGAGAGACACAGCGAATTGATAAAAAGAGATCAAATGAATATATTGGAGAATTATTTTTACTGTCGAAGACAAGAGGATCGATTGTTTTGACAACAAATCAACAAAGAAAACTTCAAACACATTGACACGAATGTATGAAAAAACAACAACAAATTAGCAAGTCTCCAAAGCGAAAGGAAAACCCCACAAATCATATAGTAAAAATGATAAAAGAAAACCTTATAACGTTCAACGTTCTCATTTTTTCGATTATCTTTTGTATTTGATTTATTTTCGATGTTGTATTTTGTAGATCCGTCAGTATACATTTTGTATCATTTGTTCAGTTTCAACAATTACAATTTATTCGAGATAAAAAACAAACAATACATACCAAGCCTGTGGCCTCTGGACATGTACCATTCAATTCAATTTTGAATATGTAGCGATAAAATGTCATTTGCTATAGTTTATGCATTTGAGATTGTTTGTTAGCTGAACAAACTGTCAATCTTTCTTTATTTGTTCTGAACGACTTTCAACTCGTTTTCTGATTAGATATGCCACTTTCAATGGTTTTTTGTGAACAACGGCAACAATTTGTGTAGGTTTGTGTCAGCGCACACACATCAATAAGTGCATGAGTGTATGAGTGTGTTGCTATCGTATCACCAATAAAGCCGGGTAAAAATCAAACACTGGACGCATACACTAACCAATATAACAAACATTTTGTATTTATTGTATTTGTGAGCTGTCACACACCAAAGTAAAAAAAAAATATCTCCAACTGCTAATATATGTAAGTGCCTTCTGTCTGCAGAGAAAAAAGATAGAGAGAAATTTTTGCACGAAAAAAAAAACTCAAGTAATTTACTAGGAGAGTCACACAGAAAGATGCGGATACTGTTTTAAAAGGTTGTCATTGAGTTTTAGTTAGAATCTTCAACAACAAATGTCTCGCTGATTATTTTTAATTGTCTCCGATTTAATTGTGAAGTGAAAGTGAGATTTTGTTGTCAAAAAAATGGTTATTGTGTCAAGTGATGCTTCAAAATGTTCATTTTAATTTAAAAACGCATCGTTTACTATTTTCCATAGATAGATAGTAATAACGGAACAACCTGATTCTTTCTATTACGTATCGCAATTTTAAACAATTTAATCAACAATTCATTTCAATGATTATCGCAACCGAGGAAATTGACCCAAAATATTGTCCAAAATATCAGTTGATAAAGATCCTAGTAAACATCGATTTGATTTTTTTATCAATACCATCGATCTGTGTACAAATAAGATATAATTTCAATCAATTTTATTTGCATCTCGGACACTAATTGTTTGGATTTCTATTATTTTGATTGCAGTGAACTCCAAAATATATAATCAAAGCAACCGAAAGAGATAGATAGAGCGGCAGACAGATTCGTCCAACATAAATTTAAATCAATCAGAATAAAACAGGACAGAAAATGAATCGTCGCAGACCTAACCTCAAAATACAAGTGAACGAAAGTTCACTTCCACCACCATCCACGTAAATATTTACAATGAGATTTTGTTTATTTGTTTTGCATTTGATTATTAATTAGAATGATTTGGATAGTGCCCCACATAATTTAGATAAGCGAACAACTATTACAATTGACGATCGAACGTTTATTGTTGAAGCCGATGATTTGGAAAAGATATGTGATTTGGGCCATGGTGCTTACGGAATTGTCGAGAAGATGCGACATCGACAAACAAACACAGTGATGGCTGTTAAACGAATTACCGCCACAGTGAACACCCAAGAACAGGTAAAGCGTACTATTAAGAAATTGAATATGGATTTTGATGATGTTTTGTTTTTTCGTTGCCAGAAACGATTGTTGATGGATTTAGATATTTCGATGCGATCGTCTGATTGTCTATACACGGTACATTTCTACGGAGCATTATTTCGAGAGGGAGACGTTTGGATTTGTATGGAAGTCATGGATACTAGTTTAGATAAATTCTATCCAAAAGTCTACAAGAATGATCAAATCATAAGCGAAGACATTTTAGGAAAGGTATGCCGAATTCGTATTCGATTTTCATACAAGGAAGAGTTTAATATTTTTTTTATATTAATTATGTGTTCAGGTTGCCGTAGCTGTTGTGAATGCACTCTACTATTTACATGCAAATTTGAAAGTCATTCATCGAGATGTAAAACCGTCAAACATTCTCATCAATCGAAAAGGTGAGGTAAAAATGTGCGATTTTGGAATATCAGGTTATTTGGTGGATTCGGTAGCAAAAACAATTGATGCTGGATGCAAACGTAAGCATAGACACAAATTAGTAACGGAATTCGAATTTATACTAATCGAATAATTCTATTTGAATTTGTAGCGTACATGGCACCAGAACGCATTGATCCAACAGGTGAGTTTTCTTCGCACATCAAACCGAATCTATTTGAATGTCAACATTTTATCGTTTTATTCAAATTAGGAAATCCTGGACAGTACGACATTCGATCAGATGTTTGGTCGTTAGGAATAAGCATGGTAGAAATGGCAACCGGAAAGTTTCCGTACAACTCATGGGGAACGCCGTTTGAACAATTGAAACAGGTACACTATCCGAACAATGCATCACTGACAGATTTATCCATGTTCTCTTGTTCGTTTAGGTTGTGAAGGATGATCCACCTCGATTAGAATCCGGAAAATTTTCGCCGGCATTTGAAAATTTCATTTCAGCATGTCTGCAGAAGAAGTACACGGATCGACCCAACTATGAGCAGCTATTGCAGCATGCCTTTCTTGTTGAGCACATGAACAAGGACACTGATGTGGCCGGATTCGTTGAAGAAGTTCTCAATATGCCAGATGCATAAAGTTCCCGATTACGAGCTACCATCACCGTTGTGCTACTGCTATAGTGCCATTCATTGTCACTTTTTAAAATGTGTTTTTTTTTCATCAATTTTAATGCGATTTGCATTACGGAATAAATTTGATTAAATATGCTATTTTACGTTCGAATTTCAAGAGATAATGTTAAATAAAAATATTTTACGGCTAATGGGCATACCGGCTGTATGCAAAGCATAAGCTATAAATCACAAGAGTCAATTTATGAATAATAACATAATTCAATTAACAATTTGTAATAAAAAGAGAAATACTTATGAAAATGAAACGAATTTTAACAAAAAACATGAATTTACTTAATGAACAAATACAGAGATTGATTTTCCAAAATGGACACGGAGACAATAATTTCGGTCTCGTTACCAGCTGATAAGAAGCGGAACAATAAATCGATTTATTAACTAACCAAATATTAACATGCGTCCTCCATAATTTATTGAAATACCACATGAAATCTAAGTAAGATATGAAATAAAGCAAAGAATCATCATGATACATATCTTTTTTGTTTTTATACTGGATGCGATAAAGTACAGTCATCGCGGTACAGTTAACATGATAGGAGGGACACAATACTGGCATATCGGCACTAAGCAACCGACTCACCAAATGCGAAAAACAGAATCGAATCGCGCTTACTTCTGTCTCAACAATTCAGTTCTTTTTCAATTTTCTTGGTTTTGTTTATTATTGATGCGCTGAACGGTATTTACATTGGATGATGCCAAACAATCACGAGCACGCTGTTCGGTTATTTTGACAGCTCGAAGTTTCTAGATTTTTAAGAACACTTTTTCATACTTACATAAACATCCTTTCTCAGAAAAGTTCCGTAAGATACTTACATTATCTGAAAACATCTAAAAATAGAAAACAAGATAATAAGCTACAATGCCACCGTGTTCACTGATTTAGAATTGAAATGTGTCAAGGAAGATGTATTTTCAAGAACTAACATGTTATGACATGTTATGACAAGATTCAAACCGTAAAATCCATGAGATCATGCACGATGCCGCTCTCCAACTTTATCAGCTACAAATCAAATTCTTTTCTTTTTTTGAATAAAAATCCATATAGGGTTATGATTTATGTCTACAATGTTTATTGTTTGATAGTTATTACGACGAATCTGGTGAGAATTTTAGAGAAGTTTTTTTTAATTAAAGATTATTCAGCGGAATTCATGATGAAATGTATGATTATTTGTTGTCCCTTTAGTCGAGTCTATTGTGTTCCGCCGGTTTGTTGTTGGTACACTTCGATTGTGTCACCTTCTTCCATTTCCAGACTGGTTGGCGTGTCGTTTTCGTTGATTGCCTGTCCATCAAAACGGAAACGAACCACTTGCATGGATAAACCCTACCCGAAAAAAACATGAACAAAACTTATTAGAATCTCGAAACCATTTAGAATCTTTCTTTTCATCAAATTCACATGAGAAACAAGTGTCACTAACAAAACTGATGCCAACCAAAACTTATGATTTGTTGATCAAACAAGAAAAAATTGTTCACGAAAATGTACAGTTGTATTGCAAAAAAAGACACTTACAGCACGATCGCAGTATGCGTTCATCAACTTGCGTAGCGGTGTGTGCTTCTTGATTTTGAATTGGACGACAGCATTGTCTTGACCGAGCACCTTCAAATTGATGTGTTCCGATTCACCACCCTTTGAGTCCTATGCACAAGAGCGAAAGAGAAGAAAAAAATTAATTTCAAACTGAAAATGGCATTTTATCGACAATTATTCATTACAAATGTCGTTTTTCAATTGATAGCATGGAAAATTCTCGAATGTTTATGCGCCGTATTAAAAATGTGGTTATAGTAGTTTTTTTTTTGTTGTATTTCATAATAAATTGAAATGACGCTAGTTAATATGGCGCGGTTGTTTGATACAATTGTATGGGCACACTTTGTATAACAGAAACCGAACGGTTTTTTTTTCGTTTGTTATCGACACAATACATTTTTCATTTCAATTGATATTCTGAGATGAAATGTAGCAATCGCGTTTCAAAAATGTGAATACATTAAGTTTTTGTTGTAATTTACAATAAAATGACGCTTGTTAACATGGCGCGGTTGACTTGGGAAAATTTACAAGCACTTTGTACAACACAGTTCGTACGGCTTTTTTTCGATTGTCATCGACACAAAAAACCCACACAATTTCGAACTGAATTTCACCGGTTTTTTTTATGAAAAAATAAGTGTACTTACTTTTTTATCTTCAGACATGTTTGGAATTTTTCTGCTTTGAAACTTGTTAAAATTGAATGTAAAAACTTTTTACTACGAATTTAGCTCTAGCTATGTTGGTTTTGGTCGCACGAATTGTGTGTCAATCACTACACGGTCGTCTATGGAATGAGTGAGTCTGGATAAAACAATCGCAGCAGAGGGCGCCAAATGGTTGCGGCCATATTAACTGACACATCGTTTGGTGTTGCCTGCGCTGTTTCCATTTCAATTTCGTTGAGTCCTTTTGCATTTCGAAATTGCATTTTCGAATTAACGTACTATCGTTTTTTTTATTGGCACATATTTGAATTTTTTTTTTGTTATTATTATCAAATGAAAGCCACTATCGAGCAAAGAGTAAACCACCACACTTTGGTGTGTATTTCTGAAAAAATAATACAAAACAATGTTTTTTTGTTACATTTTTATTAAATAAATAATAAAAATTGGTTAAATTACAATAAGCCGTAGATTTTCAGTTATTTACGATCCTAGCGGAAGAAATCTTTGGCATACTCTGGACGCATTTAGAAAGTCTACTTTAATGCGTATTCAATGAAAAATTGCTTCAATGCAATCGTCACAAAGGACATTTAGAATATGTTTCGATGAGCCCTTGGCAGGCGGCACATCAATGTTGTTTAAATTTTACTTCTCAAATATTCGAAAAAAAAAATGACAACAAATCTAGGGGATACATGGAAAGTTATCAATTTATTTCGATTTTAGTCACGAATTCTCTTACGAAATAATAAAATTGCTGACGTTTTGATTATTGAATTTTAAATAACTTTCGCATTACAGTTAACGATGCTCTTATTTGAAACCGATGTAAAAATGTGATTTTTTTTAGATAGTTTTCGAAAATAATGCATTGAGAATGCTTCATCCGGCAATTGATATAGTGCTACATCTACCGAGAAAAATTTGGAAACTTCAGCGCATTATGACATTTCAGTACAAACTAGGCAATCAATATCAATCAGAAGTATTAATATATTGTAATCTAAGATTAGATAAAATTTACCATGGAAATGAATTTGAGACTTTTTTCAACTAAAGAACATGAGAAACATGAAAAGAGAGAACATTGTATTTCCTCACTTTTAACGACTGCTAAGCTTAAAGCGAGCAATAGAAAGCTTGCGATGACAGCGAATTTCTTTTCGAGAAAAGATATAAAAAAATGATTATATATGCCGCAATAAAAAGTACGAATTGAAAGTCAAACACAAACAAACGGCAAACGATGTGTGGTTGCGGAGTTATGGTATTCTGAACACATACTATTGCAGCCATGCTTTCTCAGCTATCGTATTCATTTGCGATCCGTGCGGAACGCATCGTGCTCAGCGAGCGTAAAGCGCAAAACAAAATGCAAAGATGTGTGTTACGAGCACCCGATTCAAACAAATGGCATGTGAGAAAGAGATGAACACTGCACACGAGTGAATTGCGTTGCGGCAACGAAAAAAAACGTAATTTCGCTGGTAGAACAAACGACAACAAAAAAGTACACAACAGTAAGAAGAAGACAAAAAGAAAGAAAGAAAAAAACAAAAAAAAAGACACACAGTCGTGTGTTGTGTGTACAATAATAAAACCCCATTGAAGCTACAGACCAATAGAAGTGTTTTGCAGTCGAATCGGTGAACATAAAATTAAATTGTGCTCTCTTTCTCATCGCACGCGCGAATGTGTTTATACCAAAAAAAAATATTGTGTACCCGAAAGCAGTGAAAATTATTCAGTATTCGCGCTCCATTCGTATCGAAAATTAGAAAAAGAAAAATAAAAAAAAAATTGGTGAAAAATAATCATTATAAATAATTAGATAATAGCGCGGTGTAGTAAAAAAAAAAACGTGTGAACAGCAATTGCGGATTAATTGTGTACCTGTCTCTAATGATCAAACGAGTAGCGTGAAAAAAAAAACAGTAGGTAGTCTTTTTAGTGATTCATAATCTCGCGCGATACTGAATGCGCACGGTGCTATATTCCGTGTGATAGCGCGCTTTGATAAATGAAATTGGTAAATTAAGAGAGGAAATGAAAATTAAACACAGCTGAAAAGGAAAATAGAGTAGATAAAAATGTCAAATATTGTGTGTGACGGCAGCAGCAAAAGCAGAAGTAGTCAAGTGTAAATACGCTTCATGCGTTAATTGCTCCCATATATTCGTTCTCTTTTCCATCTGCTGCAAATAAAATCAAGATAAAAATAGGTTGCAAAAAATTATTATTTTATCAGTCGTTTTGGCAATTTGAATACGTGTGTATTCCACACACAACTTGCCTGAAGAAATTCTTTCCAACGGCAAACCGATCGCATTATTTTATTCAATCAATCTTGCATGCACACAAATTAATTAAGTTTTTATCGTGAAATTAATGCATTTGGATAGAGAATTGCGTATAACGTAAATGAACAGATCAAAGCAGCATCAGCCTGGTTTAATGTAGGTTTCAAAATGTAAAACGTGACGGTGAATTTATGAGTATGTTTGGGAATGAAAGAGATATCGTTATTATTATTTCGCTTTTGTTTATAAACAGAGAATTATAATCTTAATTGATTTATCTTATGCACTAAATGAAAAACAATGACCCGGCACTTGAGTGAGTCAAAAATAAAAACGTATGCCAACGAATTTTTTTTGGTCTGTCGACATGAGCGTTCGTTATTTCGTTGTGATTTTCGCTGTTATAGAAATGCATTTTCCATGCTCCACAATCAATTTTTCCATGATGTCAAAATCTCCTTTTCTCTCTCTCCAGCTCAAATGCGATTGCGACGATGCGAAATTCATTCGATCCATGAGCATGTGTGCGTGTATCAGTCACTGAGCATGTACACACACAACATACATGAAATGATATCCCCATGAAAGTGATGTGAGCGCGAGAGAGAGATTTTCTCATGCAATCAAAAGCCGAAAATTGCAGTTTTCCTCTTCGCTTTAGCCAATCTGGCCCCACCGTTTGAAACTCGAGATGTTCTAAAATCAAAGTGAGCGCACGACACACAACCATCCAACCAATACAAACGCATTACCTGACAAAAAATGTTTCCATGCAAGAGAGCATTTGACGAGATTTCCTTTTCTCGTTCTAGCTAGTAAATAGGCTATACCGTTCTGATGATGACGGTGCAGTTGTTTTTCGTCGCTCGCTACACTTTGGAATTTTATTTAAAGAAAATAGCATCACTATGAAAATTCATCATTGATAGCATACTGTCGAACGGAAAGAAGGCAGTTCAAATGACGCTATTTTTGTCAGTCTTTTGAGTTTGTTTTGTGTGTTTCTTGCATTTAGTTTTCATATTAAATTAAAAGAAAATATGTGTTATAATAATGAGAATTGACGGACAAACATTTTAAGTCGACAAATTTTCAAGAATTTGGTACGATTACGCGATGTTTTTGTGATAAAAGATGGAAATCAACATTCAATGGACTCGTTTCATTGTGAGTGAGTTCGAAAAAAATTTGTCAGGTAGAAAAAAAATATTTCTAAAGACATTACACACGCTCTACTAATACAATATTTTTGAGGATTCGCAGAACATCTTTTTTTTTTTTGAATATTTAACGAAGACGTAGTACGTGTGATGAAGTTTAATTATTCAAAAGTAAACACACGTTTAACTGGAACTTTATTTGTTAAGAGAGCTAATAATTTTTTCTCACATTTTTAATATCATTACAGTATGTTCTCTATATTCGATTCATCCATTAATACATAGTTAAATCAAACAGATAAATAAACAGTTAAAATTAATGATCTCAATGGGCCATCAAAGCCAATGTGAACAATTGAAAATGATGATTTTTGAAGTGACATAAATATATGTATAGTTGACAAGCGTTTAACATACAGGTTTTGTGAGTGTTGTTGATGAACTTGAACGCAATATACAGCACAAGAAAAAAAAAGAGCCGTACACAAAATTTTGATGAACTGAAGTGATGATAATTGAATAGCCAATAGCTTTGCGATGAGCTGATGAAAAAAAAAACGACGAACGAGTAGAAAAATGAACTGAAAAAGTTTTGAATTGGAATGCGCATAGAATGAAAAGATTTACGGGTTCATTCATCCATTGAAGTCAAATGTTATGCATAAATTCTGATTTATTTTCTTTTCTCAACTATACTGAACGCGCACAAACACTTAGTGGCCAATTGACACATGGGAAGGAAAACGGTTGAATGTTGTTAGAACGCCACAGCGACAAATAACTTATGCAAAGTAATATATTTAATAGTTTTGTGAGGTTTTTGACTCTTTTTTCTCTCTTTTAATTCAATTGAATTAGCCGAAAGCAGCATGAAAAAGCATAGCTTTACACATTCTTTCGATCAAATATTTGACAATTTCATGTCTTTGCTGCTATTATTCTGTTGTCGGTTCCGACGCTGATGATAGATTCATCTTTTTTTTACATAAATTCTTTCAGCACGAAGTGAGTGAGTGTGGGAGTGACGGTACACAAATTTTTCAAGTTTGTAACTCGAAAGACATACACATAAATGTCATACGCAATATATTTCTGTTAATTCAACATGTATAAAGCGCATTTCATATATGTTAATTATAATGTGAAAATCGTAAATTGCAGATAAAAAAAATGCGTCTGAAGCAAATATATAATTGTGGACAGTTGCTTCGTATTCCTCTTTGTCTGCGTATCCAATCTGTCGTTGTTCGGTGTCTTTTTATTTTTAGCCGAGTGATTTAGATGATCATAAAGATTACATTTGCTTCATTTTATTTGCGTGAAAATTGGCTGACTAATTTCCTCGCTCATTCTCTCTGTCGCTCTTTGGCGAAAAATTGTCAACAAAAGCGGCAAACAGTGTTCAGTGAAGACAAAACACGTCCAAGTTTATTAAAAGTATCAGCCAATTCATGGAATATGCATGGACACGTATTTGGTTGGTTGATTTTAGAAGTCGCAACCAAGAGAAGAGAAGAGGGATGAATCAAGCGTCGCCATCGATTTCGTTGAATATGTTCCAGTGTTTTTGTTTTTCGTCGAAAACAACAGTGGATCGAATCAATTTTATAGTATATAAATTGGATGAGAAAGAATAGCGCGTATCTTATCAATTCTTTTTTATTAGTTGGATAGAGAATCATACTGTCTAAGTCGCGACTGCAAAGAAACTTCCCTTCTTCATAATAAAATTGATGAGACGCTGGCGACCATAGATAGTATAAACTCATTCAAAGTGATATCTAAACGTCGTTATCATGTCTGACGAACATACCGTTCACATACTATGTATTTTATCGATTCATTTCAGTGGCTTTAATTTCCATTTGCTGCACAGCATTTGGCCAAAGTGAAAGAGAGCGAAGGAGTGTGCGAGTGAGCAAACAAACGAGCTACATTTGTTTTGTTTCATTTTTGCCACACAAAAATGATGTTAGGGTAAAATATAAATTGAAGTCTGTTTATTCGTTTTCCACTGTTCTTCGTCTCGACTGTCCCTTTTTCTGAATTTATGTGTTGCACATACATATAGATGGTTAAGTGTTTTCAACAAAAATGTTCCCTTTGCCAAAATGCGGCCGCACACACTTGTATTGCACATTGAGTGTGAGAGCACTGGGCATATATTTCGCGTACATGAATTTCGCATTTCATTTGTCACTTGTGCGACATACACCAAAAATTCTATACTTGTGCAGCGGACAAAATGAAAAAAATAAGAAAAATTGCCGAGAACATAGTCTTAATACCAAAGTGTGACAATCCATTTCGTATGTATATATTTATGTATGTGTATCTATATAATACTAGCTATACATTTCGTTTTCATTCGCTTTTCGTCCCATTCGTCTCTTTTTTTTTCTTCGTTTAATTCCATCGGATATATATTTTAATTCTGCGCCAAAACTATGATGTACACGTATACCAATGGCCTTGGTATGTAATATAAATCATTTTATTTCTCTCGGGGGCTCACTGAGTGCTGGCTCGCACGCACAACACTCTAGGCACATTTCGTCCAAAGCCCATTTTCATTTCGTTCTTGTTTTTAATTTCAATAAATTCGTTATGATTAAATGCGAGCGAATGTGTGAAGCGCATCGGACGACCTGCCATTTTTACATACACATTGACGGTATATTGTGGCAGTTTTGGGTGAGATTCAGTGCATATAGCGAACACATAAAATGAAAGTGTGGACAATACTGAATTCGCTAAAGACTAAAGTTCATTGTTTACAGTGCAGACACAATAAACACGATTCGACAATAATAAAATCCAACAAATAAAACCGAAGTAAATGGCATTGTGTATTCGTTTGGAGAGTTTTTGTCGGATGGAAATCAGCACTTATCTAAAACGAAATGTGTAAATCAGATTCAATGTTTTGATTATTGTTGGCACGTGAACCAAATTCGATATAATTTAAAAATTGTGCGAGCATTGTGAGTTGTAACTATGGGATTGCGTCTATTCCATGATGTAAACTAGCTATCATTCTATCGCATTGAGGTGTGCGACAATAGATCAAAATGTTTGAATTGCATAATTCAGTATTATAACGAGTTGATTGGGAGAGAGAGAGAGAGAGAGAGAGAGAGAGAGAGAGAGAGAGAGAGAGAGAGA
>NW_022198383.1:6603754-6710330 GCF_009176525.2 Contarinia nasturtii | reverse complement strand
AGAGAGAGAGAGAGAGAGAGAGAGAGAGAGAGAGAGAGAGAGAGAGAAAAAGAGCTATGCGATAAGCCCAAATCGAATCTCGTTAACATTGGCTTGCTAACGAGTTTTTTTCTTATTTAAGCAATAAATGAGCGAATTAATCAATTCACACCCAAAAAAACGACTGAAAACAGAGCCACTAAAGAGCTCGAAATTCGGATAGAAACTGCAAAAGGTCATTTATACGAAGATAATGGAGCGTCTTTTTTGGTTATAGTATGTTTTGTGAGCGGTGTATTTTTGTTGTAAAAAACAACAACAAGTTTTGCAGATATTAAACACAGGCCTCTGAATGACAGTTCATAGGCAGTAAACATGCGCAATGCACATCAGCTGTTGGCTCTGTTCTTTGCACAAAATTCAATGTGACGGCAAAATCAAGCGATTACTCAAATATAGATGCCATAAACTATACGCATCTCTCAGGCATTTATCTATTTCACTTACTCTCTCTCTCTCTCTCTCTCTCTCTCTCTCTCTCTTTTGCTTTGCTTTTCTTTGGTATGTTTGATTCGCAGAACGAAAAAAAAACCACATTCCGCATCTCAAATGTTTTCAATCACGTATTAAATTTACGTGCTACGCAATACATTTCGTTTTCGTCTCCACCGATCTTCTTCAGTTTTCGTAACCAAGACGCATTTTTTTCTAGCAGTACATTCGATAAATAGTGATTCAGTTTGGAATCGAAGCCACATCTGCTTCAAAATTTTATGATACACAAAAAGAACGAGAGAGAGAAAAAAAGTTCAAATTGTTTAAATGATGATGGATGGATTATTAATCTTTAATTTAGTTAAAGAGAATGAATAAAAGAAGTGGCAAAAGTGCAATTGGTTCCCATTTTTTCTCATCACTCTTTTCATAAGATGAATGGCGCATAATTTTGAAATTGCAAAATTTTCTTTGTCGTACTTGTCATGTTGTTGTTGTTTTTTTTGCGTTGAATAAATTCGATGGACGTAAACAAGTTGATGGGTGACACGATAACTGCAATGTTTTCGATCATTCCGAATTAAGTTCCATTCTGACAATATTCCATTCGAATGAAGTGTTCCGTTTTTTGTATATTCATCATCATTTTTATGTGGCTTGATCCCGTCTAAGTTTAATTCGTTCCACGCGAAAGTCCATTTTGACAGATGATACGACAGAGAAGTCTATAATGGGAGGATGAGTGCAATGACGAGAGAGATGTAAAAATAAAATCGAACAAACTAGAATGAATGAAAGCCAGCAAATGCATCAAATGAATGATAGTTCAATTATTTTGGCCTCACCACACACATACACGTAAATCGAAATGTGTGCTGCACACTACATCATTTGTTCATTCATTCGTTCGTATATTTAATGCGCAAGATGAGATCGAGTTTGTGATGATGATGATGATGATGATGTGCGAAAACATCGTTGAATTTTATAGCATTTCACATGAATTTTCACAAAGAACGAAAGAGAATCGTGCCGTAATCGCAAAGAACTAAAGCAAAAAATCTGTTCCGTGGTTTCTATTCCTTTTCAATTATTAAAAATTATTAGCTCATTTCCTTTTTTATGTGTGTTTCGAAGTTTTATGACAAGGTATTATCACATAAGTCTGTATGTCGATTGAACCGAACTGCTTGTGTTTGCACTGACTGCGTTTGTTTCTCTCATCTCTCTGCGGGCATTCGGTTACAATGGCGAACGGGATCAATCATATCAGCACATTGGACATAATATACCTAGAATTATTATAGAGTTACCATTCATTCCAATTTGCAAATAGATATCTTTTCTCGTCTATGTAAATTGCTCATTAAATTCATGCATGAGTTGATTCTTGTTACGGAACGGACGAGACGCTAACATTCATCCGTACATCACACGGTTTAGTCATTTGGCTCATCTGGCGCAACAACGTTGACGATGATCGATCTGGTTGGGAAAGTTTAAGATTGCTGGCGCAAGCAGTTTATCGACAATTTACAGATTGCAAATTGGAATATGGAAAAACTGTATTAAAAAAAAACCACCATCGTTTCAATGGAAAAGCCGCTCGAAATAGAAACTTTTTTTCTATTTGAAATTGGCTCATTCTGATTTTTCACATTTTATTTTATTATTGTTTTGCCATCTGCATTTCGAATTGTGTATTGCATTTTGGCATAGACACAGAGTGATCATATGCAAACTCATAAAATGCGCCTGTGGTAAATGGAAGAAATTACGTTCTTTTCGTCTGAAATCGCAAGATTTTAATGATTCGTTTTCCTCGTTCAGTTCAAGTGTCGATGAATCACAACGCCAATGCAATATGTTATTCAAACGGTTCATAGACGTTCGATATCTTATTTCGATGTTAATTGCTCTTTGTGTATCGCAATTTATTGCGTTTCTTCGAACGTAATTGATGAACAAGAAATGAATGCATATATTTTAAATAGACAGTGTTGATGCAATTCAATCATCGTTTCACACAAATCTTTCGCATCGAAATCAAATCACGACAAATAGATCAATGGGAGGCCGTCATAGCTGTCGATTTTTATTCGATATTACATTGCAATATTATACGATTAGTGCATGTATATTTAAAAATAAAGCTCATGCACAGTAGAAAGCTGCCTTGGCAGTGATTTATAGACGAGAATTTGCTATACTACGCAGTTTGTCTACCAATTGTATTTTTTTTTGTTTTGCTTCACTGTCCGTCGACTTTCTGCTGACTTTTTTTGTTTTGTTTGTTTATGTGTTCCTCATTTTCGGTTCTTTGTCGCCATTTCTGCAGTGAAATTTTAATAAACGCGTTCATGTTACCAGCGACAACTGTTCAGTAATTTGTCATAAAATATATTATAAATAGGTTTGACTTCAGTCTGGTCGATTGCATTGCAGTGCATAGACAGACCACAAATCGGGTATTATTATATAAGTCTCCCACAAGTATGTTTCACCTTACAAACCTATTACAATTTGAGCATAAAGCAAACGCAAGCAAATACCATTCGGAAATCATACAATATCTATAGTCCGATGCCAAAGACGTAGACGCGCGATTGAGGTGAAAGAAAAATCCAAAACTTAAAGTCTATTGAAGTGTGCATGTATGTATGTATATTATGATTGGAAAACCTAAATGGGAAATGAAATACACTTGAGAATTGTCCATGACCGCTCATATCATGGCGCGACAACAGGGAAGTTGAAATTTATACGCTAACGAACGTGCGCGCCTATTTCTAAAAATGGTAACAAGAAACGAACACGCAAAATAAAAATCCAACATAATATTATTGTTGTGAGCCGAATAGTCTCAGCTATGTCTCTCTCTTTCTCTTTCTCACTCTCTATCTCTGTGTGCTTGCATGTTCATACAAATTGTAAAGACTTATTTTACATTCAACGCTTCGCTTCAGTGAATAACAATAATTTTTATTAATATTTTTGCTCCATCACACTGACGATTGTGACTTTTATGGCCGTAACGGAAGTCATAGTCGACGATGATCGACGCTGTGCTACAACAAAATTCGTCTGATCGACCTTTTGGATTTAGTCAGTTGTTCGCGGTGCTCGATGAATAATTTACATCGAACTTCGACCAGAAGTAAAGCTGCTGTTTATTCGCAAATCAAGAAAAAAAAAATCAGCGAAAAATGACATCACACACACTTCACTGAAAGCAATTCTAAAACAATCGTTAAGTTTTCAAACTATATTAATATGGCCAAAAATGGTATAATGTAATTTGCGAATGTGAGTACGAGCGCGAGCTCACAAAACGAATGTACTCTCGACGATTGATCGTTTCAAGTGATTATATAAATGGTGTGTGAGCGCGCGCATAAGTTGAAATGTTAAACTCTTGAACAATGTTTAATCGTACATATTTGTTGTCATTGCTTAAATGGCTAAATGAGTGAATGGAGTACGGATCACCGAGCGCACACGGATCGAGTTGATCACAACGGAATAGCAATTTGATCACATCAACATCAACATAGTTTAACAGGCTTACGTATTTGCCGCGTACTCATTTAAGTGTGTTTATCGGCCGTTTTTATCTATATTCTGGTCGGCTTTTTTTTTTGCTGAAATTGTTTTTTGTTTCTTTGCCAGTCGAATCGAGTAGTATTTTGTTGTGTAATTATTCGCAGTCTGTTTAAATGATGAACTCAATAGAACGGACATAATCAAATCATTGTGTGTATGTGTTTCGTAGCCATATGGGGAAGCAAACATATTTCATGCACATTTATTTCAATTAACATTCCAAACATTTGGCCGAATTTCGATGTGCCACAACAGAGCGTACACGCTGTACACACAAATACGTATCACCATCGTTAATTGATTACGCATTTAGGTTTTTACATGCTCGTATGATGAGAGAGAGATTTATTTCATATTTGGTATGATATTTCGGCTAGTACTATTGATCATCGGTTGGAATTAAACCCATTGCTTTTTATGATTCATTTAAATTTGCTCATTGAGTACTTATATATTTTGTCATTTTTCTTTGTTTCAGATTTCCAAGAGAGAATCCGTGACGAGTGCAAGCGAGCAAAAATATTATACCGCACCCACATAAACACACGACATACATTTGGCAACAATCTGTCTGTCTCCCTCTATCTCCCCATCAACCGTTAGATGTAAACACACTCAACGAATTTCATTCTGTGCCATTTTAATAGTTTGTGCTCTGCGATATCAAGCGATCGATTTGAAACGCAACAGTCAAATCAAATATACGAGATAAAAAAAGAAATATTACGATACCAAAAATTGAAAAAGTGAAATAGTGACACTTTGATTCTGTGATTGTTTTATTTATCAGTGTTGAAAACAAAAACTTTTATCGAAAAACATTGAAAAGTGCTTAAATCTAGTGAACTCTGACCAAAATCGTGTTTAAAAAGACTTTTTTGTTCCACGACCACAGCTCAGTCCAAAATAAATAAATAGAAAAAAATTGAAAACCAAAAAAAGAAACAACCAAACCGATTCAACTCCGTTCCGTGACGTGCCGTGTCTGTGCGTTTTTCTTGGCTATGAATTGTTGTTTTGTTGTTTAGATTGTTTTTAATTTTTCGTCTTTCGTTTCGTTTTATTGTGTGAGAGTGTATTATTAATATGTTGTCGTATATGGTGCCTGTTGAAGATAAATCACCACCGCATAATTTGAAATTAGAATTAAATTTGGATCAAAGCGAAAATGCAAATCAAAATGGTAATAATAATGTGGCCGCTTCATCGTCATTGTCACCGTCAGCCAAAATTTTAAACTTTGAACGGCAACACCATTTTACCAGCGCATTAAAAAGTCCTCCAAAACCGAAAACCGAAGCAGCAGCACAACGTCCAAAAACTCTAGCGAAACCAAAACAACAAATTCACAATATGGATACAACAAATGGCCCCGCCGAAAGTACGAGCAGCATATTGGCAACGGCTTCCGTTAGCGGTGATCCATCGACTGACGATGGCAAAAAAGTTAAAATGGCTAAAATCGGAACCACAAAAACTGCAGCTTTGAAACGGTAATATGGATTTCATATCATTCTCTAATTTTTTCGTTTTACTTTCCATTTGCAAAACAAATTTCACAAATATAATTTACGTCACGCCGTCAAGTTGTGAACTGAACCATTCACGATATTTCGATTTGTTTTCTCTGTGTTTTTTTTTGCGATTTCAAAGCACGATTCTACGTGTACATATTTGAATGTCATGCACACATGTCAGACAATTGTAACAATTATTATGTAAGCAAAAATGAAGAAATGAAAAAGAGATAATAATTATACACGATCTGATGTACGATTTTCTGTTGAGCGATTGTATGCCAATGGAAACATGGTAATTGATTGTGTACACATTGTATGGCAAGCGGCAGTGCAACGACCACATCGCGCTTTCATTTCAATGCAGACACAAATGGACTGATTTTTCTTCGTCTTGCTTTTTTTTTCATTCAGACATTGTCTCTCTTCGGCCACTTTGCTCCGTTTATTTTCATTTGTATAAGAGTTTCAATGAAATTCCTGACATGCCACACCACCATTTTCATCAACGCTTTACTTTTATGTCAACGTCGCTTCAGTTTCCGCATTTACTTAACCATAAAAAAGTCGTGTCATTTCTTTTTTTTATCAAATGAAAATGTTGATTTACATAGAATTGTAAAAATTGAAATGTTTGAGCACGCAAAATGGTTCGGATGGTGTGAGTGAGTGTGTGTGCGGCCCACAATCAAGAAAGCCATCAAAGTCACTATAAATTTCATAATGTCGTTAATCGTTTGCAGCATCGTTTTTTTCTACATGCCAAATGGTCAACAATCAAGGGTATTCGAAGATAAATGTTTCCTGAATCCTCTCCGAATGAGATGACATTTAACTTTATTTTACGGCATCGTTTGGGACGCCAATTTTAACGTGGCCATTAAATCTAATTCGATACGATTCATATGGTTTTTTTAAGAGTATCGCCATAAACTCTCTGGATGTAAACATTTTACATGTTTTTTATGCCGAATAGAGCATGGGCTTGTTTTGAGAAAGAGAAACAATAAGAGTGAGAGTGGAATATGGAGTTAAAGACAAAGAGCGAGAGAAAATTTATTTCGTGAGAGACCGAAAAAAAGTTATTGAAAAATAAAGGTTAGAGTTCAACTGAATGTGTCAATATCACAAGATTTCATTGGCTTTGGCATTCATGGCTGAAAAAAAGAAACGAATTGCTTGAAAATTGAAAGCTTCAATATTGAAAGCGATAAACGAAAACTGTAAAATAACAATACTCACATCACTTAAAATGAATCGCATGTTCTTTACAACAGCGAATAGTATGTGTTTTCTTGTCTTCAATACCACATATGGTTCGATATGGTCGTTTGGCAGTTCGAGCAATATGGTATAATAGGTATTCAATTAATGAAATTAACAGCTTTCAACACTTTATTTACACATGGAACGAAAAATTAAATTCGCTATTTGTATGTTTGGAATTGTATGAATAGAATTTAAATCAATTAGCAAGTGTACAACGGTGTGTACATCATTCATTTGACGTTCTTTAGTCGGTTGTATCTTTTTTTCTAGCCGTATATATCGTAGGAAATAATAATTATTATTGATTTTGCATGTTTCTTTCCATTCACAGAGTATCATTTGGATCATCAAAAGGTTCTATGGTTGAAACATTGGTGTAAGTATAATATTTTACTATTTTTTTAAATGCATAGCGAAAAAATGAAATGTGTAGTATGATTGCACAGCAAAATGAATATTTTTCTCAATTAGTTTTTTAAAAAATTGTTTTTCTAAATTAGATTTGAAACGCCAACACCTCTCCTAGAGCAACAAGAGTTTGGTTTTCCGGCCGATAAGCCAGCAACACACGGTGCAGCCGGACATAGTAGCAATTCTTCGTCGGGTCTTGATGACAGTGGCATCGAACTTCAAGAGGAGTAAGTTCAATGGAATTATATAGATAGTGTAATTTACTTCATTCTGCATTGCATATGCGTTTTGTTCACGTACAATGTCGTGTGCGCGCGTCTTGCATTTAAAAAACTTCTACGTTCAAGAGAGCGTAATTTATTTAACGATAATTAATTATACATTGCGGTTGACATGTAGTAATTCGTTTGTTGATCGTACACACATTTTCTCGTGCACATAGTGGAGAAGCGTAACTTCTGAATGGAAAAAAGGAAAAATCCCGTAAAACAGTTTATCGCTGAGCAAATAATATTGGATATGTATTTTCGAAATTGAATATGTTATTTATTCTTGGAGAGGAAATGCGACACACATACACCGCCGAATGAAAGAAAGTTGAAAGAAAGAAAATTGTTTATAGAAGTCGGTTGTTGTTTCAAGCAACGCATAGCAACCTGTTTTGCTGTAATAATTAGGAAAATACACATCTGTTCCAATAATAATAATAACAGCAACAACAACAACAACAACAATTGAATATCGACAACGGAAAAAACAGCGTTGCCTTTATTCAAATATAAAATGCGGTTGGTATGCAAATCTCTTTTCTCCGTTGTGCCAATGAACACACAGCACAGTGCACATAAACAAATTCTATGTTCCAAACATTCTTGCCATTGCACATGCAATGGAGTAAAGAAACGAGCCATGAATGCAATTTGTTTATTAATATTTTTTTTCATATATAGTTTCTACATTCGTCGATTCAATGTGTTTGCCGAGCAATCGCACAAAATAATAATAATATGTTTTGTTAGTGCGTATTTTTACAGTCATGTTTGTTTTTAAAACGATTTCATTTGCGCAAAAAAAAATTATGAATAATATAAAAACAACACATTGAGCGCGTCTGAAAAGAAAACGAAAGAAAAAAACACTGATGATGAACAACTGCGTTTTCTCGGCGCGTTCAATCAAAACGTCTGCAAGTAGACGAAAAAAAAAAATTCTCCAACTATTAAAACCACAACGAATCTGCTTGTGTGAGAATTAAACGAAATGATTTGCTAAACAAAATTATGAGACGGTATATATGCTAACCGGCAAAAATATGAAACATAAGTTTCAGTTTTGCACATGAATATGCGAGAGCTATTCATAAATTAATTTATGAAGTAAAGAAAAAAATGAACGAACAAAATGAAAAGAAGCACAAAAAAAGAGCGAACTTATCGACTGGGAAAGAAAGAGAATAGAATGCGTCAGGCCGCCGTGGATAATTTGAGTGCTTGAGTGCATTTATGTGCACACGCATTGCACTTCAATGGCCGAACATATTGCTTGTGTAAATGAGATTATTGTTGTTCTCGTTGACGCATCGGCTGTCCCTCTTTGTGCATTTTTTTTTAAACTGTTATTTCTATTTTCAGGCTCTATGCGCTTCAATTCCGTATTCATAATCGGTAGGTCTGGCGCTATTGAAACCATTTTAAAACCATATAGTTATGGTGTGCGTATTTGTTGTGTGCAACAATAAAAACAATCTCGCCGATCGTGCGATCGATGAGGTTAATAGCAGCCCGTTTATATAATGCGTTTTGTTTTCGTTTCAAGTTTTCTGAACAGTAGCTGCGCCAACAAAGTTTATTACAAGCGTCAGAGCATCATTATTATGTTCTTAGCAATATGTTGGCCGCACCTCAGCAGACTCAATTATCCGAACCATATCATAAGTTCATCACAAACAAGTGTATTTCAAAAACCGATCAAAAATGTCTGCAAATCAAAATGCTCAAGACTCATTTCCAAGTAGGAAGAAAGAGAAAAAGGCCCAAAACAAAACATATTTTATAAAATATAATTTAAGAAGAGAGGCCATTCTCTGCGAGTCTATTAAAACTGTAGAAATAAGATCGGTACATAACGAAAGACGTTAATTCTATTCTATGCCATACAATTCATGCGGTATGTTGAACGTATGCAAACAAACAGGCAGTGTCTCAGTTCATTCAACTTGAAATTAGATTTCCCGTTTCGCTACATGGGTTTTCTCGCGGCATTTATAAGTGAGTACGTGGTTCGCGGTTTTTCTTATTCATTTTTTTTTTCATTTTGTGTGTGCTTTTCTTATGGTACAATATCGAAACAATTAACTTCGTCTGTGTGCCATTTTTTTCATTTGGATAAGCACCGTTCGTTGTTGCGCTGAAATAATGTCGTATTTCAATCTCGTGCGGTGCGAAAGAAAGAGACACATTTTGATGCATACGGCAATACGACAAGAACACATCAAACGGCAACAATTTATCAAGATAATCGAGCCACATAAATTCTACTCGGTATCACCTGATTTACTCACTCACTCACTAATTCTTCTCGGCTCGTCTTGTCTTGTCTTGTCTTGTCGACAAACAATCGCCGAACAAGAACAGAAAATAAGAACACAGGATGAAGAAACGGGAATAATAAATGGCTTTTGCAAATGATTGCTGTTGAATGTTTCGATGTCAGCAAATCGAAAGGCACGTATTCGATCTGAGTTTGAAACGGTGTGTTTTCATATTACAAACCAACTTTCAATAAGAAATCATCGCTAATTCAATAATTTATTGGAACACATTTCAAATTGGATTTGCGTTTGTTTCTTTTTTTCTCTAGACACTAACAAAGTTCCGAAATCGATCACACAATTTCATTTCTATAAAACGGTATAAAAAATATTGAAAACCATCTATTTTTTCAGCTGCTTCTATTATCTTTATGTTACGGTCATTGTGAAACCATTGAAAATGAAATAAACAGTTTTTATTGTGAATTTCAACATTATACTCAGAATGAGAACAAATTTCGGATTTTGCACTATATGATTCATTTATAGATCTAGAGTATACACTCTAATATTTGGATTAACGACCACATTTGAATGTCAAAAAAAAAAAAACACAGAGAGAGAACACAAAATACATCAAATATGCCGCGCACACATGTGATGATTCATTCTCTGTAAAAATGTGATCAAATTTTGTTTTATAACCATAGCAATTTGCTTAGGTTGCGATTTTTACTGTTCTCATTTCGGATGTCGTCAATACACTGGAAACATTAAATCGGCTTTATACGAGTGTTTGAGCTCATTGCGCATGAAATCTATTTAAAAAGAAACTACCAAAATCAGAATGTGTCATGGCATAAATCCCATTAATTTTGCTTAGCAGCTTATTTGTCTTTCTTTTTAAAAAGAAGAACAAAATAATTGCTCCATTTCGAATAATTAAGTTAATTACTAATTAGACTGTTCACTTGTATTTTATTAGAAAGCTAATCGAACAAAGGTCAATAGCGAATTGTTATTACCGATCACTGGCTCAGGACGTAATACATTTCGAATCAAATGATTGCATTTACATTGCAATTCACAGTGAAATGAAATGAATCAAAGCAAATGTATACGGTGCACATCAATTGATCGAACGAAAAACGAAATCAAAATGGCTAAAAATAGTTTACGTCAAAATATTTGCCGTGTGTTGTTGTTTTGCACATAACAAGCACGATTTGTTATCGCTGAAACTACGAGCAATGACTTGCAATGACATGAATGAAATTGAAACGTTGCCAACCATAGCAATCGCGGTTTTAACTTGTATTTGATTCGTATTTGAAAAAGCGCATGTGTGCGTGTGTTTGTGTTGATTGCATGCCAATTGTCTGGCTGGTTGTCAAATTGTCTCATTACATTTTTTGATTTCATGTTCAGGGAAAAATTGTATAATTTTCCCGACAGTTTTCAAATGTCAACACAAACACTAAAATAGCATCCATTCGGAAAATATTCGACCGCAACGGAAATGTGAGAAATTTTTTTATTTATTGAAATCGGGTAGAATAAATAGTTTACCCATATTCAAAATAAATCTATTTTTAGAATGAACATAAATTTCTTTGCAGTTGAACACATCAGCTCGATGAAAACTTGTTTTGTCATAGCTTAAAATTTATTCTATTTGCAATGGAATTTGTGAAGCAATGAAGAAGAATATGACGATAAAAATGACATTAATTAAATTAAACTTGGAACTGGAATTTGACATTCATGCATATTGATAAAAATGGATTCGAAAGTTGGTCAGTTTGAGATATTGATTCATGTCATTTAAATTGAGTTTGTTCTCTTTTTTTGCTACGACAGCATTGAATATTTAATGGAGATTTTCAATCACGACTTCGGATTCAAATTTAGAACTATTCATTTAAAAGTAATGAAATTGAATCGATTAAATTTATCATTCAACGCATATTAAATGTCAAAAGTGCCTAAGAGGGCAGATAAATCGAATTGGCGACTCATTCACTATAAATATAGAATTTAATACTGTTTGTCAACTTCGAATGGTGTAATCTGCTGGAAAATAAGCTTTACAAACACCGCCAAGTCGATTGGGATGGGTGTGATAATGTTAATTTTGTACTCATAACTGTACCGTAATATATCAGGTATAATTGAACAGCGCGCTATCTAATTGACATGGTATTTTAAAAATGCGCATTTCGCAATTGCTCAACGAACAAAGTAAATATTAGAAAAAGTATCGAAAAGACTCGTCTTATTTGCCAAGATTTACTGTTCTTAGAGAGACTCTTACAGTTTTTTTGACGAGAATTTTAATTAGAGTTCAGTTGTGTTCTTTCAAACGTTAAGTAATCACAATGTAAACAAATCGGTCTTCGTCATTTATAATAGATGAATCAGACAATTTATTGTTGATAAAGAAATTTATTGAGTGAAAATCAAAGTGGCATTGAATCCAGAGCTCGCCTCAACTAACTTTAGGTTAGTCATATAATGAAATAAACTTAGAAAATATTTGAAATTGATGGATTGAACGTTTCTAATCTCAGCCACATTCCATCCATTTTTCCCGCTAGATTTCAATATAGCATACTTTGAATATGCTTTCACGGGTTAATAAATGAAATCGGAATTTTTGTTACAATTTTTTTTGCTGTGTGTATGTAAACTTCGACGAGAAAAACTTTTTTTCTTTCATTTCGCACGAAGAATGAAATTCCACCAGGTCTATCGACCGGCTTCTTTTCTATTCCACATTAGAAAAAAAACCACATAGTTTTCCAACATTCATTTGAGCTTTCTTCATCACAGAGAATAAATTGTACAATTTTAATGAGTTTTTTTTCTTCTTTCTTCTTGCATTTCATTTTGCTTTGGCATTTTCTGTTTATCTTTTTTTTTTCGTTCGTGTTGCCGCGATTAGTTCAGTACAAAAGCGTAATCGAACTTGTTTCGTTTGGCAAGTTTATGATTTCCTTTCAATAAAATTTATGAAAGAAAATTACCTGTTCAACAAAAGGTTGAGGTAATTTCTGTTTTTAGTTCACATTACGATTTCACTCGTGTAAAAAAAAATTGACAGCGTTGACGATGACGACAACATGACCCTGAAACTGAACCAAACTGGATAAGACAATACGAACTAAAATTAAAATAACGGATTTGCATTTTTATTTTCCGTCTTTTTTTTCCACCATTTAATTTGGAGTGAAGTTAAGATTCGCGCGCGAGAAAACAAAAAAAGGCATTCACAAAATGCATTTAAAAAATTGCATTGTTCAAGTCTCTGAGTCGTATACAAATCCACATTTGCATTGTACAATGAGTCGATGGGGGGAACACGACAAATCTGCCACTTCAAATCCCTCACTGCAAATGAATCGGTGTTAAGTGCATTGAGTGAGAGATAGGAAAATAACGCTATCATGTGATTAATGAAAATCCACTTTTTATTCATTGCATGCAAAACAAAAAGAAAGAGAGAAGAATTACATGAGCAGCACGAAGAGACATTCAATTGCGTTCATTCTAATATTCATTCTGCTTTGGTTGCTTTCGCGTTTCGTGTTGATTTTTCAGTTTTTTTTTTCAAAAATGACATCATTTTCTCTCACTGGCCGTGTATTCCATTTTGCATGCGAACGACAGGAGAATAAAAAAAAGCGTTCTAAATGTATTCAATATTGTATTCATATGAGAATTGTGACCACATTCATACGGTGAGCGCGCGAATATATCGCTTACACAATATATATATGTGGTATATGTGTGTTTTGTTTATTTATTTCCATTTGGTTCTTTGGCATTCTTTTTTTGCTACGTAACGTAAATAAAGCCTGTTTGTCTCTCGTTTCGGCTAATTCAAACTGGTTGTTGTGCGTATTGGCTTTATTATGAAAAGAGGGATATCTCATTGAGTTCAGCCGTGTGTGAGCTCATAAGACGTAATAACCTGAACTACCGTACGAATATTGAATATTAAATTTGGGTTGCTTTGGCCTGTGTGTATTCTTGTCTGTCAATATTGGCGTGATGAAGCATGTGTGTCGGTGTGTAATATATGGGATTTAATGTGGTTTGACTGACTGGGCTAGGACGAAGATAAGGTGAAACGAATGGCATGCATTTCAAAACATACAATGTGCCTTGAAAAGTATGTACCGAGAAACAAGTCTGCTGACTAAAGCAAAATACACCGCACCTTGTGAGCGCCGCACAATATTTACATTTTACAAATGGATCTGGGATATACACGTTTGTTTAATTGATAGTTTCAATGTTGCGTAATCTTTGTGTTTGTTTGTGTTCGACTAAATTTGATACGATTGCGTGTGTGCCTTTTTTTTCGTAGCTATTCAACCAAATGAACATAAATTAAACTCTCTTTCCTTCTCTCTTCATTTCTCTGTTCGTTTGTTCATTGAAAATAATTTAGCTTCACAGACGATAGAATTGAAATGGTATCTAATTTCTTAGCAGCCCCCATCAATTGCATTTGTCGTTATCATTTTAGCATTTTAATGAGACATGATGAACTTTATGACCCGATTGCAAAAGAATGCGCATAATTTAATTGAAAGACATAGAAAAAAGCCAGCGGAAAGAAATATTAAATTTTTAAATAATCGCTCCGCGAAAAAAAAATCTTAAAATGGCCACCATTCTAAAGGAAAATCCATATGTTTTCACATTGATTGTGTTGGATGATGGACACATGGAAACTGTGTCTGTTCGATCATGTAATGCGTGTGTACATGTGCAATATGCATACTAAACGGATTGTATTTTTTGCGCTAATATTGAAAACTGAAAGTCAACTGTTGCCTCGTTTTTCATTTTATCTTATTTGCACATGCATACTCTCTTCACACACACACACAAGCACGGCAACCGATATGACCATGTGCAAAACGCACGCTCGTCGAACTGCGACGACGTCATGTATGCGTATGGAATTTGGTAGCGTGTTGTTGCGATGTCAATATTTACGACTTTGGCCATTAATTTATTCCTGAAGGGCTCATTTAACGACGATGGCAATGTTGTTGATGAAAAGCGAATTTTTGTGTCATGGCTATTAGCTGCGATAGCATTTGTCAACATTTATATAATATACGCAACGAAATCTATAATACCCAAAAATAAAAACAAGTTAATCAATTTGATTTAAGACTTTGAATCACGAAACCGCGCATTGTGTCTCGGCACGAAGAAAAGTCAATAGGGAAAGAAAACACATCATGCGAGCTATTGTGTAACTGTATTAGTTTGCTACCAACGGATGCGAATGGTTAGTCGTGCGCCTTATGCTTCACTGTTGTGTGTTTATGTGGCAGCGAGCGCTTTAGAATTGTTCTATTCACATTCTGACTTCGTTGGCACGAACGCGTTTTATGTATATATTTTAGAGTGTACGGCGCTCACACATTGATGGCGGAATGCGCGGTGTGCGTGTTTTTCCCATGTGTTTACGTTATTGTTGGTTGCATCTCTTTCTCTATCTGAGTCTATCTTCTCGTGGTTTCGGAGTCGCGCCGTTGTACCGCGTATACTGATCGAAAAAATTGGCAGGTTTGTGGTTACATTGTTGTATTTCGCATCAGTAGTGTGCGTTTGAACACAGGCGAGTAACGATCGGTACGTTTTGTTATTACCCCGTTCAACTGTCAAAAATCATTCGTGAGATAGTGTTTGTAATTCAATTTCTCGCACGCGGATAATTTCAATTGCGCAAGTCTATTTTCTGCGACGCGCGTTTCATATTATACATATTGCACTCCGAAACTCACACTCTGAATTCATTTTCTTTTTCGTTCAATTTCATATACGAATTCCATTCTCTCGTCATTGCATTCTCGCTCAGTTGCTCTCGCTATATGTAGTTTTCGTTCGATATTTTTTTTTTCGTTGTTTTGTATTCTGCATTTAGTGTGTGATGTTACTCTCCTATAAATAAAACGAAGTGTGGCTTATAAATGTTTGAACCGCGCTCGACAAATTTATACTATATGTAGATACAATTATTATATGGTTTTGTTTGTTTTGTGTATACACCAATTCTTCGAGTTCGTCGAGTGGAATCAAGCAAAAGAACGAAGTGAGTTGTTGTTGTTGTTAATGTGTTAGTTTTTTTTAACAGCAATTTAATTTATTTGCTGCTTTGTTACTTCAATATTTACGTATAGACAACGCGATTCTCGCAGCCGAAAACAGAATAGCACTTTTAGTTGTAATATCTTTCGGGCACAATTGAGTGTGTATGTGGTGAAAGCAAAATAGCTCAATTGCAATTGACCAAACAAACGAATTTTCTCAAAACAATACAGATTCTGAATTCTTTTCATCGACCGTACGAATAATTACAATCGCCTTAAACGCTTTAACTTAACGGTTCATTTCGTTTCTTTCGTGTCGATTCATTCGTATTTGCAAAGAGAAAACCATTGCATGTGATTAAGTTTTGTGGTGTGTATTTGTTTATTGTAGATATCGAATTAAATTTTATATTCAATCATCGGGATAAAAACGTGGCCGATTCGAAACAATCAACGTAATTAGTTTTAATCAAAGGCAAGTTCATCATAAAATACATTTCTCTTTCTCTCTCTTGACCGTTGGTCTCTTTTTATTCCGTGTTATTTTGTAATTCTATTACGTATCTAGAACGCATAAAAAGAAGGGAATTGAATTGAGTATAAACTCATTTCAAAAGCGAACAAACCCATCTGTCCAACGTATTCGCACAAGCGGAAAGGTCAAAGCGAGAATACTTTTGAATCTCCATACACTGGCGGAATACAAATTGTCAAATGAGTTACCAAAATAAACAAACAATATTCGATTCATCTGAAATCCGCTTGAAATTGTAAATATGTTTACAATAAGCGAACCTAAAAAAATTCGGCGTCAGAACAAATACACAAAACGCGATTGAAGAAGCAACAATGTCGAAAAAAGTTCGAAATTTTTTCAAGGTCATGCACATATTTGACACTGTTTTCGTGTACGTGTACTTAACCATTTGATGCAGTTAGTTTGCGGCTCCATATATATATATTTCGATGACTCTGCAACAAGCTGCGATGCAATCAGATTGGTTTTCACATTTCCATCTGGAGCAAAGTAAAGCAACGCTAAGAATGAAATCAGAGCCCATTGTTACTGGTAGTTTTTAATCAAATCAAAACTATTTCTAGCATTGTACGGTGCCAAGTTAGAGAATTGGTATGGTGACGAAAAATTAAAATCATTTTGTATTCGAATGGTTTTCTGCACATGCACACAATACACACAATTAATGTGTGTACATTGATGAAAAAGTGTGCTTGCGATATGCCATTTTATGCGGCTTCATTGTTCTCGAATCGATTCAAAAAAGGGATGATGACTCATTCACCGTCAGATAGGGTGTTTGTTCGTATAACCCTCACTGCCTTACTTCATGCAATGACTTCCATGTAGGCGCCAAGGCATGACATTTACCTCATTCATACGCATACTCAAACATTTATTCCGTTGACATCGAACAATACATTCGTGAAAACGGTAATAATCACAAGAATAATGGTATTGAAACGCCTCAATGAAACCATATGAATTGAATTTTTTTTTTTCGTATACAAAATTATTGTCATTCGATGCCAATTTTTTTTGTACTCGTAAATTGAATGTGTAACTTTTTCTGTTCCACACTTGAAAGTTTCGTGTTCACTTGTTTCCCGTTGCTTGTGTACATGATTGGCATCGAATGATAGCGAGCCAAAATAAAAAAAAAACAACTGATTTTACAATATTTCTATTAAAACAGAGATAACGGCAAAGATATTGTTGAGTGAATATGTATATGTCTGCGGTTGATTCCAGTTTTCGAATAACCAATGAAAAAACCACAATTTCATGACAAAAAAAAATATAGATTCAAACTCGTTTCGCTTTTTGACCATATCAGTTACACATATTTCGATAGAATGGGTGGTGGCCGATCGCTAAAATGTGACATGTTTTCACTTTTGCGACAGTTTGCAATTTTATCTGATTATGGTTTGATGTTTTCGAGATAAAAAACAAATGCGGCAAACCATTTGATTTGGTCAAATGGAAAACAAATCAAATTGAAGTGGTTCAGTTGAGCATCTAATGATCAACTAGTTGGTCGTTTTGCGAGGTATTTTCGTTATTCAATTCGAAAATAGACCGAGAGTATTTTTATAATCACATTGCTCAAGTGGCCAGACTGTGGTGTGACGTCAGTAGTTTGGCATTTTGTTCAATAATAATTCACGTGTTTGATAAATCGCCAGCAACTAAATGTAGTTTTTTGTTCGTTTCGAAAAAAAAAACACGAAACGTTTTGCAAAAAAAAAAGAATAATAAAATTAAATTGTCAAGAATTCTGGAGCCACTTTTGACGTTTTCAAGTGGATTCCGTTTTCAAAAGCAGAATTCCAATTGCTTGCCGTTAGACATATAGCCACATGAATTTTGAGTAATTTGATTGCTTCTGTGAAAAACTATTTTGCATAATAATTATTGTAACCGAATGACCGGAGCACGAGCCTCAGTAATTCATATGAATATGATGTGCATCATTCGTTGATACAGAATATTCAATTTATTGTTGTTTGACCGTGTTTGAATGGCCGAACCGAGGAATTGTGTCGATTTCTATATTTTTAGATAAGTTTTCTATTAAAATTTTGAATTACATCACGTTCGGTGAGCGAATGAGCGCACGCTTTAACTGAAATGACATCGTGGCTTCATCGAACGGGATTTGTTTTTGTCTTCGACAAAACGTGTCTTTAATAATAATTATAAGCGAAGCTCGGAATTATTCAATTATTATTATGATTGATTGAAAACAACAAACATGCACATCGGCACAGCTAAAGAGAGACAGATGTATTTGCAATCATTCTTGCCGGCAGAGTTATTTTGAATTTGGAATTCACTTGAAGCATTTTTCGAATTGAGATTCAAGTGCAAATGTTTTCAATATATGTTCGGAGGGAGAAGGGAGCACACAAATTGTTGATCGTTAAATTGAATTCACCCATGACGTCTAACTGTGATAGATGTTCATTTGAAAAGAACGTGCACACTCATATCAATATTGAATTAGAAGTTTTTTTTATTGATGTTCCTTCTTTCAATCATTCTAAGCTGTATACGCGCCATAAATCATATTTGCCAACCGTATTTGCATTCATTTTTTCAAAGAGTGGGAATAATAAATTTCTTTTATTCATTTTCTTTATTCCGGCTTTGCAGATTAGAACGTTCCAAAGTGCGAGTAACATTCTTTCAGAGTGATAAACCACAACTAATCAGTCCTCCGGAGCCACAGCATTCAGATTACTTCAGCACCGATCCAAATAGTATATTGGTTAATTTTAGCGACGAAATGGCATCACAAGCAGCATTACCGCCAAACTATAATAGGCAAATCAGGTGAGTCTAGTCGACAAGTAAATAAAAATTATAGACGAAAAATTATATGCGACTAGGACAAAGTAGCGGATTAAAGCATAGATTTTTTTGTCTTGACATTTTATTACAATGGAATGCACTTGATCAAAACAATTAAGCAGCATTCTTACACGCAACTGACTGTGAAAAAAAAGAGTGAAAAAGGGCGAAAGAGAACGGGCGACAAGTGAATGTTTGAACACGCAATCGTTTTTCGCCGTTTCCAAAAAAAAATATGTATTGTTTATACATACAAGAGTGACCGGTACACTGGAAAAGCTATGTTAATTGTAAAATCGATAGTTGCTTAATGAGAATAATATGTCGTAAGTTACGACTCGTAACTTAATGGGTCAGTGAAAGTTGAGGGAAAAAAGTCACCGAGAAACAATGCAATGGAATGTCATGATAATTTTTATGTGACGCGCAATAGAACACAAATACTTGTATTACATCCATAAAGTACGTGGTTTACAATTTTCGATTTCTTTTGCCCGCTGTGAATGCATGTATATTTGAATGGCGGTCGTTAAAAAGGATGCAAAGCATAATATATTCTACGAATGAAGACATAAAAGTGCACACGCCATTCAATTTTCTAGAGTACATAGCATGAATCGTGCATGTACATAATACACACATTGTATGTAGCTAACTAATTCATCGAAAATGCTCTTTCGTTTTAAAAGAAATGCGAATGAATTTTGAAAGTTGATCCATAATGTAAAGTGATAAAAGTTGGCAAACAGAAAAAGCTTTTTTTTCGGGTTCGACCAGAATCCATTAACAGTGTTTGCGAAGATCTCGCCTTAATGATGAAGAAAGACTGATTTGATCTATTTGCCTAGAGAAAGAGAAAGGTGCAGAATGTTCTATTATGGATCGATGACATCATTTTGCAACGCATTCATCGGTTGTTGGATGCTTGCCAACTGATGATAAACCGATGAATATGTGATTTGTAAATGTCGAATGGCAAAAGAGTAACCGCACACTCTCATATTCATATACAAACACATAAAAGCACACAGAAAATAATTTACTTTCCCGCAAGAGTTGATTTCTCATTAAGGCGATTGCCTTTCTTCTACATATGGTAGCGGTTCATTGCTCTTTATGAGCATCGTTAAAATTTCATGAAACTATATCTAGCAAAGGAAAATATGTGATTTGCCGCCAACAATAACCATTGAACGATATCACATATTTGCAATGCATACCGCTTCGGCTCTAAAATTATGTTTGCATTTGCAAATGCACCTGCATACACATATATCCGCATACCGTATATACAATCGACTAAGATGAGTGTGTCAGTTGTTCGTTGGCATCGTACATCGTTCTACACTTTTCCACATAACGTCATCGTCCAATCGTCGTTTGAACCAATTCAAGTGTCAAGCTTTGAATAGTCTGCATCATCGGCACATTTTGTTTGCTTTTTCTGTGAAAATTGAAAAGAATTTCGGTTATGAGCAATGAATCGTTTCACAAGTTGTTCTATAGATGGATTCACATTCCCGCTTTTGTCGAGTTTTGAGTATGTTTATATATGAATGGAATGTAGATGTGGATCATTGTGAGCAAAATGTATACGCACAAAATGAGAGCGAGAACGAAAATTATTGCATGTGCGCCGAGCGCGCACGTCAAAAATAGAATTCAACTACAAACAAAATCCAAATACACCACACAATCACACACACTCCCTTTTCGTTCACTTGTTCACTCGCTCTTTCTCTCTGCGGCTATGTTCGATTCCCTTCAGTCCGCTCCACACACATACATATACAAAATCTCCATGATAAGTGAATGTAAATTTGTTTTGGTTGTTCCGATTTTGTTGGGAATGTGTTCTCTTTCACTGTTCTCTGCTCTTCGGCTCGATGTTCACTCTGATGTTGCTCTGCTCCTCCTTTTCCGATAGTTTTCATGCGTTCTAGGATGTGTTTTTCATTCGCTTTTTCTCCGCAGTTAGTATGCCCGATGTAAACGAATACATAACTTGTGCTCAAATTTGCTCGCCGTTTATTTTGTTTTGATTTCTTCAACTTTTTTGAAAGTCACAATAACCTTACGGTTTGGTTTTAAAAGTGTTGACACTTTATTTGGTGTTGAATAAAATCGTGTACGCTCTTTGGCAGTTTGTTTGGCATCATGCTCTTCCCACAGAAAAATATAAATGGCAAAAAAAATTAAATGAGCATTCGCATTCACATTCGCATTAGTAACAAACCTATTCAGAAAATAGAGAGGAGTTCAAGCATCACAAACAATTGGAATCGCAATAAATACACGAAAAAAAAAGTCGGGAAGTGAAAAAAAACGACCGTAGAGAAAAAAAATCATCATCATCAACATCGAATGTGTTGTGTGTGAGCGTTTCGTATATTTTTGTGGTTGTAGCTAGTTGCGGCGGACAGTAACAATTACGATTGCCAACATCACACAGATCCGATATTAGTTATTTCACGACAGCCATTCGATAATAACGCGAGTTTGCTAAAAAAAAGTTTTTACTCTCGCACGGTCTAGCTTGATGTTTTTTTTTTACAAACGACAACAACAACAAATTAATACATACACAACAATATTCAATGACTGATTAGATATAATACAAGTGCTTTTAGCGCGCTCAAAATACAGAGCAAGTGAGCGAGAGTTTGCGATACGTGTATTTTCACTTGTAGCTCAAAACACGGTGTACAGTGTGTTGGAATGTTCAGCAGTAGCAGCAACACCAACCAGAATAATATACAAATATTATACCGTGTGGCATCGATTTAATCAATTTCAATATTATTTAAGTTTATTATGTTTCACGCAGTACAGCACAAAAAATGACGTAATGCGACCGTCGACTTAAATATAGTTGAAAAATATTAGACGAGAAAACCAATCGAAATATCCACAGAGATAGAGCGAGAGAGAGAAAGGGAGCGAGAGAAAGAGAGAGCAGCGAATAGCACACATCGCGAATAAAAAACAACAGCATAACAGACACATATTCGACGTTTCAAACCATTTTTAACTATTGTGATTGCTCAGGAAAGGTTCAGTGAAAATTTACTGTTCGTTATTGAAGGTTGCTAACTGGCAACTGTGCGCCGCGCTTCTCATACATATTTTTTTTGTCGATTGTGTTTTTCTTCGTAGAACGTGTGTTCAATAAAACACATTGTGAGAGAATTTTTAACGTCAGTCAATATACATATTTACCAATTCGAAACGAAACAATACAACAACAAAAAAAAAAACATTTTTCCAAAGTCAAGAGCAAATTGCGAGTAATTCTATTTGAAAATTGTTTTGAAAAGAATTCCCGTTAATAACCGAAATTATGGTCGTCGAAACAAATATAAATAGTCATCGTGGAACTTTGTTCTACTCATTTGAAGTTCCAAAAGACCAGAATCTACTGGCTGGTTTCAAACGACACTATAGGTAGCGTGATTACTTATTCAAAATTATAATCATAAATGTTGAGAATGTGTTCGCTTTTATTCTTTTATTGATTCGCAAATAGATTTTTATGAATATTTTCCAAAGTAGCAGTGAGAAATTACAATTATTAATGTACATTTTTTTGCTTCTTTCAGCACGGAGTCAGGATGGGACAATCCATTCCGACCTGGTGGCGATTTATCGAGAGAAGCCGATGAAATTGTGAACATGATAAAAGGTACGTGGCCATTTTTCGTTCATTGTTTTCATGAGTTAGTTTTTGTTCCGGAAAGTGAAAGTAAGAGATGTTTATCGAAAACAATGGACGAAATACAAACGATTCAACCCAACTCCGATAAAATCGATCGTTTTGAAATGGTTTAATGGTATCTAAAACAAAATCTAGTATCTATACACGTTTGTCATTCAAATGGAAATGAGATAGATACAAAAAGGCAAGCATTGAATGAGAAAAAAATCAGTGTCACCCATGTGAAATGATGTAATGCAACGAAAATTAATTGCATACAATTACCCACAATCGTCGTCGACCAAATCGCGACATTTTTTTTAAATATGTTCACCTTCAATACAGGTCAGGACGAGCACAAAAATCAAACACAACACCACATAGCACACGTTCCAAACATATATTATTATTCGTTTTTATTGGCGATAAATGTGAACATGAGTCGCGATCAAAGCATCACATCATTTGTGTGCGCTTTAGGTCGAACGAAAAATAACATATTGAATCATTGGAGCGCGCTCATTTCTCAATTTCAATATGGGAATATGTAAATGTTGGCTGCTGCTGCTTTTGCTTTAATGGAATGATTTTGTTGATTTGTCACTGACGAACAAAACGATCGGGTTTATTTGAAATATATAATTTGCGAACGAATAGTCGGCAACACCGCGAACATAGTGTGTGGTTTGTATTGATTTGATCGTGTGTGACGGGGTCAACTGAATTATTCAATGCTTGATAAATAGACATTTTACCATATTTATTGCGCACCGAGATCACCAAAGACACGAATGCTGACCGTTGCCGTCACAACAATGAATCCTGCATGCCGCTCCGTTTGTGCATCGCATCAGATTTATTTTTGTCCCAACGATGTTTCCTCGTTAAATCTTTTGTTATTCAATATGTCCGGCTTTTTCTAGTGTTTTCGTGGGCATTACAAAACATTCTGGGGTGGCAGTTTTTCATCTTTTCGAAACGCTTCGCCAAACAAACGATGATTATTATTTTGCCCATCAAAATCGTTCAGATTTTATTTACATTGTTGGCATTGACAATTCACTGGTGAGGCGAGTTTGTTTTTGTTATTTGAGTGTGCATTGTTTATTCGCTGAATTGAACCGAAATAAACACCATATTACAATAAAAGGTCAATATTGAATAGGAACTGCAATGTTTACAAATAAGCTTTTCAACCGATCAAAACCGATATAGTGTTGGAGTTTTTGTTTCTCTCTCTTATCTAAAATTGATCATAAGCAGCGTAATAGCGCCACACTCTGTCACACACGATTGTTAAAGACTTATAGTTAAATATATCCTGTTGACTGTTGATTATAATCATTAGATTCGTTTCGCTCGATTAAATTATTACACATCATATTGTTCAAATACTTTGTATTATTTATTATGAAGTGTGTGTGCATGTGTCTGTAGGCACGATTTATATTTGCATATGATGAAAGCGAGATCATGGCAATTATTGTGTTTTTGCTAATGCAATATTAATTGCTCGGCGGCACGATAATATTTTTTTTTTTTGTTGAAAAATTGAAATTTTGCGTTCGTAAATGCACAGAGTGCCAATATCAAGTGAAGTCGGTAGGGTGTTGTTATTTTTGGAATACGCTTGAAACGTCGGTAAAAATCTGGTTAAGCGATTCTTCAAAAAGATGGATATAAATTGTACCATAAAATCGAAATACGCGAATTAAGAATAAAATGTAAACAAAATGCGTCGTAAGAGAATGCGCCACTTGAAATCGATTATTTACGATGATATTCGGTCAGAAAATAGAATGAATCTCAGTCTGGTTTATGAAAAAAGAAATACTAATGAATATCGCTGATGTTGTTTTTTTAAGAGATTCTCCGTAAAGTGCTAGTCTTTCGGGAGACGATCCCATTATCAAATTGAATGGTTGTTTATTTCATTCGATTAATATAGAGAATAAAAATGTTCGGCTGGAGTTTAAATTTTGCGGCTCTGTGTCATTTCCCCATTGTATTATCTTAATAACCGTCAAAGGATCACCCACGTGATCCATCGAAATGAAATGCGCGCCATTTGTTTCAATCGTGCAGCATCGTTGATTCCATTTTGAGTGGCATGTTTCATTTTGTTAAACATAAATAGATGCCATTTCCCGCGTTAAGCCCATATATTGCGTATATGTATGCGATAATTTATTCATTCCACGAAAATAGAACGGAATGCAAAATGCATAACGCTATCCATCTAAACTAAATTTCTCAATTCTTTTGTCGTTTCGTGTGAAAAACAATCAACGTACGAGTATTTTAAATTGTGTTTTTTTTTTTCATATGTTTCGTTCGTAATGCTATTGGAGAATTTCTAAATACGCCATAAAGTTAAGGCGATATATTTATAGCAATCTATCCGATTTCATATGGAAATGTTTGAAAATTGATAAGTTGGTAACGCGCAACATAAACGTGTGTCCCATTGAACTGCGGTGTGCGTGTGCATAGATTAAAAAAAATCGAATACAAAAAAACAACTTTCAATGTGATGAGATTCTAAAAAGGGCACAACTTATAACCAAAGTGGGTAATTAACGTAACACACAAACGAAAATAGATCCGACTTTTCGTATATATTGTTTATCGAATAACACATCCTTTCTGATTCCATACCGATTTTTTTTGTTTGTTTGTTTGCTTTGACTTACTTTCTGTTAATGTTTGTAATCCTGATATCGAGCCAAATTTAATCATGTTTATTTTGTTATGGCACACAGGTGGAAAGCCCATTACACCAAATGATGTTACTGATAGCTTATCAAACGGACACACGACAGAAAATGGTGCTGTTGTCGAAACGGTGACGAAAACGGAAGTAAGTATCGATCGCATAGGTCTTAACCTGATTTTCTTTTCGTTTCAATGAAAACCGATATTTTTCTCAACCATATGGCATGGCTTCAAATTCTAATTTATCGTTTTTCATCACTTTATAGGCGCCCCAAAAACTACAAAGCCCAAAAAATGGCAGCGGAAAAGATGCGGATCAGAATGGTGCACAAAATACTCAAATTTCAAATTCAGTTGTACCGGGCCCACAATCAGCTAGCCACGTTGTAGTCGACGATAAAAAGAAGAAAAAGTGTACTTGTTGTGTGATACAATAGAAAATTAAACAAGAAAAATGGACACAAAATCCACTAGTTTCAAATATGTTCAATGTTCACTATAACATGAAAAAAAAAATCCAAAAACAAAAAAAAAACTTATTTTCATAACTCTATGAATTTAATTCAGCTGAATGGACAGAGTTAAATTCACAAGCACACATATTCTACAAACTACTTTCGTTTTTTTATATATATTTAGATTGAAATCTAATTCAAAATAAAAAAAATCAGCTTTCCAAACACAAAAAAAAATAATAATAATTCAGCAACAAACCAGGAAATCATCTACACAAATTGTTCTATATATATATATATATATATATAAATACTAAAGTCAAGCTACGACCAACCTTTAAATTCTTGATATGAAACCGCGACAAATGCTAAATGATAACAAATAAATAAACAAAAAAAAATAATGAAACACCTTACTAAAGAAATCTTTATGTGTACGTATTTATACTGCATAATTATTAATTGTAATGATATGATATGATATGTAATTATCGAAATATTATTATTATATTATTATTGTAAAATTAGGACTAATTTTAAGTAAAATATGGATTGTAAAACAACCAAAATCCAAGCAAACAACAAATGCAAAACAACACGAAATAGAAGAGTATATTTAAAACTATATATTCAATTTAGTTTAAATGTTGCAATGATATGAATGGTTGAAAAGAAAAATGATTTAACAATCTTTACACAAGACACGTAAATACATCAATATAAATTAAATAGCAAACGATTTTTGTATTACTTTTTTTTTCTCTCGCTCACTTTTGTGTATAGCACTGCCTGTATTTATATCTTTTCTTATGCGTGACTCATTTTTGGCACATTGAATTTATGTGATTTCAATAAACTGCGTGAGCTTAGCAGACATGTCTGTAGACGGTCATAATCGACTCAATGCGATCAAGTAGCTTTTGCTATATAGTGAATGTATGACACTCGTTTGTGTAACGCACTGAAAGCGTAAAATAGTCAAATGTAATGCAATGGGATCACAGTATTCTTGGCAATGAATTTTCATGTATCTGAAGAGCAAATGTTAAATTGTCTTAAGATTTTGCATGAAGTAGAGAGCCAGTGAACTAGAGGTAAATTTTCATTTTTTTTTACAATTTTTAAAATAAATTAATCATTTATAGAAAAACACCTACTTCGGACAAGTTTAAATCAATGCAAACAGATATGATTAACATAATAACGAAGATCAAGGTTTTTGCCACAAACAAATGAGGCACACAAACTGATGTTTAGTTTGTAGACCAAGATCAGTCATTACAAAAAAATGAAATAATGAAATGTAATTGGAATATGCTGCACAGTTAGTCATACTATTGTCAAAATTTTGGTTCCTGCTTTTTTACAAAATACTAGTTTTTTGGACTTAAAGCAAATCGTGTTGCTATTGTAAAATAAATGTTTGTTCAAATAAAATCGACAATTACCAGAACTAATAATTCAAAATACTTTGGTAGTTTCCGATGCGAATCTTAAAAACTTAGAATTTTTTTAGGTCGTTCCCCACATTGATACTTCTCTGGTCATTAAATTTTATTGTAAACATTCCAAAGAAGACTAATTATATGGTTCGTGTGAAGTGTAAGTAAAATAAAACTCATTGCCTTCTGGATTCTATTTTAATCATGCTCATTTCCACGGCATAGATGAAATGTTCACTTTATAAATATGTTGTGAGTACATTGAACTGTCATTAGAAAGTGATCAAAGTAAGACCGGTAAGAAAAATCAAAAGATTATTTTGAAAAGCAATTTCAAATTAGTTATCGAGTAGCTTTTGAAATAAAGGCAAAGGATTGTGACATCAAAATTGCCTTACGTAAAAATGGAAAGCAGCAACGTTTTTTTCGATCCCATACTAGCGAATTTTAGCTATGGAATTTTTTTAGAATCAATTGTAAATGATATCTCAAGTTCAAACAAAATGCATCACATTCGTATCTCGAGTAGTCAAAAGAAACAAATTGATAGTTCTGCCGTACCTATGCAGGAAAAGGAAGCCACGAACCAAAGTTCAATGGGTATCAATTTGAAAAATAAAGTATACGCAGATATAAAGAAGAATATTAAAGAGCTAAGTGTAAGTTACAGTAAAAATGTCGGATATTGAAATTGTCATCATATTTCGTTTTCTCTCAGGTTGAATATCAAAATTCCAATGACCGTGTGAAATCCATTTCGAACCGCATTGGTTCGCTCGTTGAAAGTCTTCGAAAATCTTAAATGACTTGGCCAATCACTTTGATTCCAAATTAAATAAAACACAATACAAAATTTGTATCTAAACATTCTATTCATTTAATAGCATTTAATTTTTATCACTTTTTTGTAGTACACCGTTTAGTACTGATGGTATAGTCGAGGATTTATTTCGATGTTGTTTTAGCAAATTTTCGGCAATAGTTTCATCTATATTTTGTGGAAATGGTCCACGATTATGTTTAATATCTAATGCCATTTTTCTGATACTAGGTGAAAATGCTTGAATCAAGCAACCGGCAACCATTGTTTCGTAAGCTGAATACCTCAATCCGATACAATATGCTCTCGAAGCTCTTGCAACACTGGCAAACATGGCATAATTTTGCATTGCCGCTTCGCCCAAATTCCTAATTTCAATTTCTCGGTCCGCGATCTTTTCGCCGTAACTGTTCAACAACATCTCAGATGAATATTGCATACGTAATATTGAATATTCCAAATCATTTGCCGTCTCGATCAGCGATGGATGCAAAAAATCACCTAAGAAATGTTGTGGTTCAAGGTCTTCAATTGTGGAATTGGCCAGATTAAGTTTTGCCCAAATTGAATCCTTGTATGACTTTACATGCTTTCCGAAATGATCCTGAAAATTAAACACGAATTGGTTAACATTGACATAACTTTATATGCACATAATAAATTACCAATGTGTGCTGTAGTCCAACGCGGCCAACGTAACTTTTCAAAGCGCTGCTTGTTTCGTTATACTGAAGCTGAAGTGTGTTTCGAATATCCACATCGATTGAATGATCTTCTATAGTCACTGGTGTATCGATTAAATTCATTGCAAATTGATTTAAATTTCGAAGAATGTCTTGTGAATAGGCTTTGGTAATGGCACACTCCAGATCAACCTTTGGATTGTCGTACATGTCAAGAATTCCGGCGCTCAAATAAATCATACTTTCAAGACCATACAAATCACATGCGATTTTTGCTAGGCTCTCTCGGACATACATCAAATTCCTACCAACAAAAAATCAGATCATATATGATAATCAGAACTACTAACTAACATCTGTGTGTTAACTTTGATATCAGCTATTTACCTGAGTTTTTCCGAATTGCATGCGGATCGAATAGTAAATGTGACGATTTTATTAAACATATTCTTCGCTTGAACCATATTCAATGTGGCCATTTGTAGCCTTGAACTAGCTAATAGTTTTTGTGATATTTTACGATCATCCGTATTTTCCGACAGAATTTGATCTTTTTCAATACGAACATTCTCAAAATTGACGGTAACAAATGGAACATCATTGCATCCAATGGTTTTATATTCATCGCTAAAAGTGATTCCAGATGATTTCGGATCGAGAACAATGGTTAAGTATGCATCAAAGAAATCATCATCATCGTCATCGTCATCGTCTAAAGCAAATTCCTGTTTTAATTCGTCGGATTTTTCAGCAACTACTATCAATAGATTTGCATGCTGCGAGATTGATGCGAATGACTTGCTACCTATTAAGCAGGATGGAATTTAATGGAACCCTGAAGGAGCTTTGAATAGATTAGAAACAAACCATTTAAAACGTAGTCGCCGTCATGTGTTTTTGCTACCTTAACCATATTTGAATCGGCTTTGCTCAATGGCTCATGCAAGCAAGCGGCTCCAATTATTTCACCTAAATTTGCAAATAGTTATTTTACATAAGTGTCAACACAATTGCATGTATAATACCTTTTCCCATATCCATAAGCCATTGATTGTGGTGGCTAACATTTCCATGATCGAAAATCGCTTCAACCGCCAACCGATGTCCGGCTAAAAATAAGAAGCTTTTAACATCGTTCGCTTCGCTCTCACTTGCTCGATGCATTTCACTTTTAAAATAGCCCAAACCACCAAAACGTTGATGAACCGAAGCGCCAAAAAGTTTCATATTTCGAAAATCATTTATCATTTGATGTGATACATCACGAAATTGTAAATAGGCCGGTGTACAAGCATTTTTTGTGAAATAATTGCTTATGGCACTGATTTTTTCAGTCATTTCATTGAAATCTTTAACTTCCATAACTTCCGGATATGTTAGGTGTTGCACATCGATTTTACCAATGAAAAAGTTCTGAATTAATGGTGGCCGCTGCGGTAATTTTGTTTGAAATTTCGTGACAATATGAATATTATCTAAATTAACAATCTTTTGGATTTCATCTTCGCTGAGCGGTCGATAAGTTTCAATGTCTTTTTTATTTCGCGAAGATTCATGCTTTTCATTTTCCGGTGACGTCGTTGTTGACTGTCCACAAGATGATGACGAAACGATTGACCTTCGCAAACAATGAACTGATTGATTTTTTGCAAAAGTGCTTTTTAAATGTTTCAAAAACATTTTTTTTTTCTATTTTATTTACAAAAGTTATTTAGTGATTCTATGACATATTCACATAACCTCAATCTAATGACAGATCTGTAGGTGACAGTACGGCACAAGTCGAAAATTCTCCAATGTCAAAGCTCTGTCTTTCTCTCTCTCCATCGTTTTTCAAACTCAATGAACTTGAACTAGATTCGTTAACAAATATTTATGGTTTTCATTTCAAATTTCATCACTTACCCAGGCTGTATTGGCTCTAGAATCACCAGAAAGAGAAATGCTATAAAATAAAATGAAAACGCGCAAAGAAAAACACATCTTTTATTTCCTTTATGACATATAATTTGTTTATTATTTTCCGTTGGGCTTTTGGGATACATTATGTGTTGTGTGTGTGTGCTCATTTTATTTAAAAATCTACGGAAATTTTATGTTATTCATGTATTGTATAACTGAATTGAGCTGAGATCGTTTGTTTTTTAACTCTGCTCACTTGTTTTACCCAAATAATTTTATCATTTTCAATATGATAAAAATTCGTTTTTGTGTTCGAGCTAAAAATCTTGCCACTGTTAGTCAATTGATGCATATTAATATTATTATTATTTTGTGTGCGTTTTGAATTTTATCTCTTTTATATGGAAGGGCAAGACTTGAGGTTTTTTTTGGATATACTATAAACGATTTACATCGATATTCGTTACGTAGAAAATGGATGTTGTCACGTATAAAAAAGAAACATCTTATATTCACCTCGCCAGCAAACACTATGGAAAACATTCTAATACCAAAATGATAATTCGAAAATTAAAAAACAAATCGATCAAAATGAAAACAAACTGTAACGAAAAAAAAATTAATGGACAGAAAACCACAAGAAATCATAACAAAAGATCTGAAATCAATTCTGTCTTTTGGTAATTAAAACACAAATACTTATTATTATTTACAAAATCAGTATTTTTTTTCGCCGTTGTTTTCGTTTTGACTTTTATCAAAAGAAATTGCATATCAACTCATTATTAGTTTTGATTAAAACTGTTATATCATCAAATAAATACTTTAACCAATCAATATTCGGGCAGCAGAAGTGTGCCTGGATTGGATATCTCTCTCTCTCTCTCTCTCTCTCTTGTTATTTCTACTATTCTTAGCTTGTAATGTGATGGGAAAGCATTTTGGATTTAGTCTTAACTTTTAATAAATATGTCAATTACACACATTGAGAGAAGTTCAGCTAATCATTTCTAGATATACTAAAATGTCTACGTCTTTGTAGAGCTGTTTGACTCATTTGTATTTGCAGCTTTCTTTGTCTATTATTTGGTTCGATTTTTCCTGCGAATCCATATATTATGCAAAACTGATCAACTGAACGTTACTCAGCAATATTTAACTGCAAATCGTAATGGCCATACCTTTTTATTTCTTTTTATGGATGGCACTTTTAATTTGGATCGTCGAGTATACGTAAAGATTTTTTTTTTATATGATTTCATATAAAAACGGTGAGAAATGATCAGTCATAGAGCGGAAACAGTGACAAATCAAACTATAATTTTGTTTGAATTGAATGGGTATTTTTTCTTTGCCAATTTTTCAGTTCAAAACGACGCCATTTTAATTAATACGAGAAACACAGAGACAGGAAAATGTTACTGAAGAAATTTGTGGATATTGTGCAATGCACATGGACAGCGGTTTTATTATGCAATTCCGAACATGCTAAAACCAATAGGTCTATTCGAATTTGATGAACTTTTTCAGTCATTAAAAGCCAAACTACTTCGTTTAAATGACTAAGAAAATCCATGGAATTTTAATCCAATATCGTCGGTAGGAAAGACATTGTTTAATTAGAATAGGTCTATTGTTCTACATTTCGAATATGTCGATAAAATCGCTGTCCGCATGCGTTGTACATAAAAAGGAGCTGCGAAAATAGCACTGATATAGCTGTAACCACGATCTATTCACTGAAAACGTCAAATAACATTTTTATTCGCATTATTTATGAACACTCGTCTGCAGATGACGAAATAGATAATGAAGATAGGGATGAAGATGAATTTCTATCGGCTGATGCAACCATCATGACTGAGAGATGTCATATTGTAAAAACGCCATCTGGTGACGTGTGTGAATTGTGGTTGAAAACAAGCGATATGAAAATTTAGTTAAGACACCATCCAACAATTCCGTTTTTGTAATTTCAAAAATATCGGTCCAATGGACCTTTATACCTAGGAGGGTTAAAAAACAACCAAAATAATATTTAACGCGACATAATATTTTTCAAGAACAAAAGTCGGTATTTTCTTTAAATTTTAATTGAGGAGCGAGCAAAGCGCTGGTATGCTTAAAAAACTTGGTAGTAAACAGAAATTCTTCGGTAGTTAAGACAAATCCTTATTTTACGCTCTGATTGAATTTATTAAATCATTTAAGGCAATACTGATTGATGTTTGATTCATCAGATAGAAAAATGGTAGATCGTGTCCCAGCAGAGCTGTAAATTGCCAGTATGACACATCCCAGTGATAAGCGATACAAATTTAGAAGGGTCAATTATCGTAACTGGGTATAAAAACGGATAATATTTCTTTCGAATGTTTCCTGTCGATATATGGATTTTTTAAGTCGGTCGTTTTATTTAAATAGAAATTATAATCTTCCTTTTGTTGTAAGGATGGATGTTTCTTTAGATATATAAGATTGGATAGTTGCGTCTCTGAACAGCGTATATAAAAAAAGATTCCATTCAAATCTGAGTATATGTTATTGTTTTTTTGTTGTTCGGATGGATGTGTTAAAATGGAATGAAAGATACGGAAAGTTGAACTATCAAGTAATTTGAAAAAGCGCAATCCAATTAATTTTTTTTGTTTATCAAAATTGTAGTTCTAGCTAAACGGATGTGTTTTCTTGAAACCTTTGTTTTTCATTCGGCAAAAAAAGCGATTTTTTTTCTTTTGGAATGCTTAGAAAATTTGAGTTTTTTTCGCGTCTAACAAATAGCATTGCAAAACAATTTAAATTGTTCGAATAAGTTAATTTTTTTTTTGTTAGCAATCTAAGAAAAACAAAGTAATTTTTTTTAACTTCTAATCGTACAAGTTTCAAAATAAATAGCCAAAATTTTTGTTAAATGAGTTTATCTACGATTTTTTTGTATAAATGTACGGAAGCGATCGATGTCCGATCATTTCAAAGATATCAAAATTTGATTCTCTCACTAAATATATATCGAATAAATTAGTTAATCAATTGCATATATCGTTTTTTTAGTTCAATGGGGTAATGAGTGCGCGATGCGAATTTGTTATATATATAGTATTATAAAATATGTCTGGTTTTCTGCATGGATTCTCATCTCTCACTTAGAAAATATCGTTTGTCATTTTCATTTGCTAATAAATTTATGAAAAAATGAAATGCTAAAATCAGTTCAAAAACCCATTTCGTGTCTTTATATGTTTGCATATAATATATAATGTTATGTGACTTTTCGTATAAACACACATTCATAAAATGGCATGTAAATGATTCGTATTTCATACGAAAATCTCTATTCTTCGGTTTACGATTACAGAGGGTTAAATGTCTGTTATCTTGAATATAGAGTTTATATGCAATATTTTCTTTTCGCTATTTATGATATTAGTTATATAAATTTAGCATTTTTCCTGCCTTACTTGGTTTTCTTTTTACGCGACAAATACAAATTTTTAATTAAGATTTAATCTTTTCATTTCCTTACACACATAAATGTTTTAAGTACCGTTCGCTTTGGGTAGTGATCGAACTAAATACAATTTTTCGCCCTGCTTGTTTGTGTAAATTGGCGCTCTTTGGTAATGATCAACTGAAATCGAACGGGAAAAATATGTTTAGTTTAAAGTTTGGTGATTCATTCATAATTAGATTGATGTTTTAATATCATGGATACATACCCAGTTGATCTAAACTGTGGAATTTTCGTTGTCCGATACAGTACATGCCATTTTCGACATGAACTCGGAAATGCTTGTTACGACCAGGCGCTTTCAATGACACTGAAAAATCACCCATCTGAAAGAAATGCCAACATTTTAAATCGATCGTAAATCATAAATGGCAACCCGAAAAAATCCATTCAAAACTTACATTTGTTTCACTGTCTCTGATGAGAAAATCACCATCGTGTCCATGTGAATTTAGCACTGTATCACATTGACTCCGTGTAATGGCTCCATAGTACCAGCTCTTACCAGCCAAATTCGGACGTTCGATTTGATTGTTAACGTTATTTATTGGCGGTGGTGAAATGGAGCTCTTCATCGTATCATTGCGACGATCGATTGAATCATTGTTTGGTTGACATCCTCGATATGGTTGCGATAAATATTCTTGCAATTCTTGTAAATAATTTCGCGGTACTAATCCTATTTGGCCATTATTATTACGAGCTTTGTACCTATTTTGGAAATGAGATATGATCAAACCATCAGGTCATTCATAAAAAAAACTGAATTGCTTACCATTCTGGATCGGAAGCAGGCCTATCTACGATTTCGAGTCGATCACCTTTGTCAAATGACAGCTCTTGATCATTATTCGAATTGAATGAGTATAAAGCGACTACGATGTCCAGTACATTTTCAGCCATGGCATACGTGTGTATTTGTTCGTCATTCGTGTCGCATTCTTCGGTTGTATAATTGCTAGGAAACCAGCCGACAGCATTTCCGCTTTGGCCACGCCACCATCCATCGTTCGACTTTTCAAGTATGAGAATTCGTGTGCCTTTCGACAGCGCCAATTCGTCCGGTTGTTGAGCTTGATAATTGTATTTCACAATGGCGGTGCCTATCGCTTCAGCTGGATCGGGCGGCAAGCGTCGTTGCATTGTTGGACTATCGACGGTACGTGATGGCGAGCAATTCGGCAGTGTTTTTGAGCCCGAACCTTTTTTCACTTTTTTCTTAATGCTATCGAACAGCGATGGTTTCTCTCGTTTCACATAATTGCTCGGCACATAACCCGATTGGCTTCGATTATTTTGTACACGCCACCAATGCTTTGAGTCATCCAAAAGCATATAACGTTCATTTTTTCGTAAATCCAATTCTTGATTTCCCTGCGCTGCATAATCATATTTTGCAACGACATACACAATGTCATCCTGTGCTTTGCCCTGTTTCATACTGCCAGCCATTTGTGCAATTGTTGTTGTTTTAAATGGTGATCGATTCGACGGTGTATCACAATTAAATTTCACCGTTCGACGTGGTGTGTTCAATGACTCAGTTGAAATGAATTTGGTTTGATTTTTTGGTGTTCTTGGGCTCGATGCTTGCGTATGTTGAAAACCACAACGATGATGAATCGCAACGTCAACTAATTGTTTTTGTTGATGCTGTTGCTGTTGTTGTTGTTGTTGTTGTGCCACTGTTGCTGCTACTGTTCTCGTCGAGGAAATGGGAATATCTTGTGCACAACTTCTTTCAAACATAATCCCACTGAACGAATCACACTAAAACCGCTTCGTTTGCTCAATCGATCTGAGCATTTCTAAAAAGTTCGCAAGAAGAAGAAAGAAAAGAAGAAAGAAAGAAACACACATAAGAAATCAGTATATAAACATCATTAGAAATCTGTGCGATGTCGAACAATCCAATTTTATTTAATATAATACATTTTGTTTTCTTCTTTTCATTAAAAAGTGTACTCGGTACACACTTTCCAAGCGAAATTGATTTTAAAAACAATATTTTCGCGTACATATCCATAACAATAAATTAATGTCGACGGAAAATGTATGTATATATGTTATGGTGTATGGTTAAGAAACCGAAGAAGAAATACATCGACGCACAAAAACATTTCAAGTATTTGTTTTTCACTTGATGTGTGTAACCTTGCTACTAACTTTCATTCGGTTCGCTCAAGCTCATACAGAAACAAACAAACAAAAAATAAATACCAAATAACGGCATAACTAGCAACTACACAGACGCGCACACACAACGAACAAGAGGAAGAAAACAAAAGAAATCTCTCACTCTCAATTCTCTCTTGTTGCATGCGGTAATTCTTTTTTTTTGCAATTAATCCGTTGTTATGTTATGGGTGTTGTTGCTCTTGTTTTAAAGCATCACCGCCGCCGCCGCTGCTCGTATACGAAATATAAAAAAAGATACCGTAAACTTGTATAATATATAATAATATAGTCCAAAGATCGTCGAAATGGTAGCGTAATTTCATGATTTATTTTGTCAGTTTCATTGATGTAAATGCTGTTGCTGCTGCCGCCACTTCTGTTACAGTTCCCGGTGTTTTATACACAATGGTACATTCACTCTGGGCTCCACGTCCCACTGAATGATCGCGTATACCCACACCAATACATCGTATTTCAAATCGACGCGATTTATGGACGTGAGAAAAAGTCACCGAAATGTTCAAAGCGCGCACACGGTACTATATTAATTTCACGAACTCTCGACACAACAAACACACATCACCATCATTATTTGTCTAAATCCATTTAACGAGCATGGACTAAAAATAGCCGTTTTGGCGTGACTTTTTTTTGTTGGCTGTTATTGTTGTTGTTGGTGATGTTGAAATTGTCAACTTGCACAGAAGTGGCGACAGCAACAGAATATCTCAGTCGCACTCAGAACATTTTTTGATTCAATGTAACTACACTTTTGACATTCGCTTCCATTCTTAAATCATGCATTCCATCCTGATTTTATAAAAGATTTCCGATTGAAACTTACGACAATGTAAAATGTTAAATATGTGACGAAAATTGACGGCAACTTTTATGAGCAATGTTGGGATGATTAATGAAACAGACGGAACCAGTTTAGGTATTGGTTTTATTATCGATGATACACATAAAAATTGCACAACGAAAAAAAAAACCAACAAAGAATATTGCACTCAACCTAATCGCAGAACAACTTACTTGTTCACCAATCACACAAATGCACACACTCTTGCCAATAAAAAACTAACACAATGATATTTCAACTTTCAATTCTTTATACTGCTAGTTTTGAGTCAAACATCTATGTTCTGTTTTCGCTAGAATCATAGAGACGACAATAATGGTGTACTTTTCTGTTGTTGTAATTCAATGACAAAAAAAAAACAAACAACTGCATCATCACTGCGAGTTGAAACGAGATGGAATGACGTGAAAACACCGCACAAACGTACAAAATCCGCCCCAGCCCTTAAGTACATATATATTTGTCACTCACACGCACACATGTGTATTTTCACAAGTACATACGTACTTGGTTCAACAATCGATTCACTTCTGGTCTCTGCTGAGAACCGGAGTCACACAAATGCACGATATTGCAATAATACCTACTCTTTCTTTCTCTACTTACTTTTACTGCTGCTGCTGCTTGTTTTCGGCTAATGATATACGTGTATGTATAATCGTCAATGTGTTACGACACACAAATTTTTTTTTTCACCACCGAGTATATTTCGTTTCTTTTTCTTTTTAATTTATACAATTGTTAAATAACCACCACGAATTCAATGAAGTCTAATTTCTAGTTTCACACTTCTTGTTGTTTTATTTGCTCAATCGACTTTCTTGTGTGTTCCTTATTCGTTTGTACCGAGTTGAGAAATCGAAATATGCAAACAAATGCTCTTTCTGTACGTTTTATTGTATGCGAATACAGTCTGATGTTGTCTAGCGTGCGAAAGAGAAATACACAATGAATGGATGCGAACGACTTTGCGGTCTCTCTGCCGAGCAATAAATGTCAGTGCAACCAACAGCACAGCTACAAATTTATTTGTCATTTTACTCATACCATTTTTTATTGTTTGAATCGTCCGCGTTATGAACTTTAAATTGAATTTCATATGGGACGAATTAAGAACGAAATTCTGAAATTTGGCATTTAATAAATAAAGTGAGAATTTTTTGGACTTTTTTGAATATTTTTATTAACTAGTTACAAAGAAAGTTTCTTTTACAACACCAATAAAGAATGAACAAAAAGCGATGGGTGCGTTCACATAATCATTTCAAATTTACAATTTCATTTGGAAACCGAAATCGAATATCTAATATTTTAAAATTATTATCGAATATAAATGACTTAAAATCATAACAATTTAGGCAAAAAAATAAAAAAAATGAACATAATTTGATGGAGTTCTATGTCAGCTGTGTTGATGAGTAGATATGGTTCAACATTTTATTATTGAGCAGAAGAGACATTTCTTTGTGTGTGGTGGTGTGTTCTTAATCGCTGTACAAAGGAGATTTCATAACAAACGCAGTAGAGAGAACATACGACCAACAAAAAAAAATCGAAACTAATCATAACGTTTGTCGATTCCGTGTAGTGAAGACTGCTTTGTGGAAAATTAATTGTGAAATAATATTTTTGTGATTGAAAAAGTGCGAATCAAGAAAAGATGACAATTTTAACGAAACCAAATGCGGGTGCTAAAACCAATCCAAAAACAGTCGATGCATCTAGCGTTGAAAATGGGGCAATCAATGAACAGGTACATTTTCTCTCATTTAAATTCAATGGTTCCGTTGCTTTTGTGCAGTGTGACAAAATCACATTGCACTGATCTACTTCATGGCTTCTCCATATCTACACAAAAAAAAAAGAAAAATAACGCAAACAATGGTCCATTTTACGTGATGTTTTATTCTCGATGGCAAAAAAATCGATAGTCACAGTTTTTTTGTGTCAGTACTTCATTTTAGTCTGCTTTATTTAATAAATTCAAGTGGTATCACAATTTTCTGAAAAATGGCACATTTAGATATTTTTTCCATATAAAAACCACACTACAAAGTATATAGAATTTCATGTGTTTTGACTAGAGAACGTTCGGCGTAACCAAAGTACTGTGTCACATTTCATTTTGGTATTCAAATATTAGTTTTAAAACGAAAAAAAAAACACAATTAGATGACAATTTTTACAAACCAAATATGTAAAATACGGTGAAAAAGAGAGGTAGAGAGTGAAAGAGACAAATTGTCTTTCTTTTTTCAATTAGTGTCTCCATTAGACAGACATAATGACAAAAAAAAACAAATGGAACTCGTTTGTCGAACCACTTTTGTGTGCAAGCAACATTTGAAAATGTTTTGGCAAGACTTCCTCCCTATCAAAACATATTAATTCGCAGAATTTTTTTTTGGTTTGAATATACAATAGTGTAGCATTTGTATAATATAAATATCCTAACCAAATGTAGTTCATGAGAGGGTTTTTGCGTTTTACATATTAATCGAGGAAAATCAATAAATATGTTTGATTTTGTTACAAAATCGTGTTGGGTGTTGAAAGCGATTTTTGTATTATCCATTTTCGTATGTATTTAACAAAATAAATGAATTCCATTCATATTAATAACGACTCGTGCACCAAACAGTTACATATCATAATTGCCTTTTAATCATGTGCCCCGTTGAAATTTTATTTAAAACAGGAACGCAAATTGACACTATCGCATTTTCTTATCAGTAAAAAATTACAATAAAGTCATGACTAAGTGAAACGAATGAAAACAAAGCTATGAATATTCTTTATTACATTGTTTTGTCTTTTGTTTTTGAATAACTCTTTCAGCTTTTATTTTCTTCTTCTCTCTCTCTCTCTCCCTCTCCCAAGAAAATAAACATTAAAATATTGCATGAACAAGATTCGATTTAAAGAATGTCGTTGATGCGACTTGCGTCGTAAAATGTCGATTTATCTTGAGATATAATTGAGTAAATGCTTCATTCAAAATACAAAGGTGGCACATGAACTCAATTGCTCTGCATTCATAAAATTTTAAATGTACTGCTATTGATGCTCGATTCATGACAAGTGAAATAAATACAACCTTCACATGGAACTAGTACATTTAAATGATTTGACTATCGATTAATTTTCTGTATAAAGAAGCACGTATTGCACAGTCAGTTTAATAAACAATATCATCTACCCAACATGTATAACTTACGAATTGGACTGAAACAAATGCACTAATGTGACCTTTTTTTATGTGATTAGGATGAAAATGGTAACAACGATAAATTGTTTTTGTTGCGTGAACGTACTCGACGTTTCACTGGTTCCACATTGTTGCTGATTTTGGCCACATTCTGTCTCATGTGCATGGGATTTTTGATCGGCTTGGTCGTCTATCGGCGTGTACAACTGCAGCGAATGCGCTTCCATGGTATGTGCAATCTACCATACGACGGCAATTTTGATGACAATCGTGATATACTGAATGCCATGAATGCTATGAACCAAAAATTCCACGATCTACAAGATTAGTAAGTACAAAAATCAGTCCAGAGATATAAACAACGCAAAAATGATGACTTGACATCACAAGTATTTGATTCTATTTCATTCAACTCGACCGATCTCGACAAATTATTGTATTTATAATTTGACGGGTAATTTGAGTATCATTTACATTACTTTTTACTTTCGCTTATCTCGCCTTTAAATTTGTCATATATGAATAAAAAATTTGTTTTTCCAACGAGAGTAAAAAAAAATGTAGGAATTTCTTATCTGGATTGTTTATCGTTACAATGTAATTGTGGCTATATAATAAGGCTAATAAGATTTCGTCTCGTTTGAATATTGCCGATACAATGCATTCTGATACATTTTATAATCGATTTTTTTTTTATAGTTCTGCAGATAGTCTTCAGTCTGATCTCGGACTCTTAGATGATCGAAATGATGACATTTTCCGTGAAGAGTTCGATTTGGGTTTGAGCGATGATGATTCATATGCTAAAATCAATGTGCCCGATTTTCGTGATGGCCGCGTCGGTCGCTTTTTGCACGATTTCAAGTATAATCAAACCGCAATCATCGATGAGAGTGCAAAACGTTGCTTTGTAATGCCACTTGATCGTGAAACAATTTTGCCACCAAAATCTTTGGCCGATTTAATTCTCAAAATGTACATGGGCGAATACGACATCAACACCACATCCATTCGAAAAAATATGCGCGTTGTATTACCAGCTCTTACCGATTTGTCAACGATTTCATTGAATATTCAACTTGCATGCGACTCCATGGACATTTACCTACTCGATAATTACGTCGGTGGAAGTAAGAGATGTCAATTAAATATTATTTTTTCACAAGAAGCTAAAAAATCTGTTTCTTTCTCTTTACAGTTGTTAAACGCAGCGCTGAATTAGTACCGGGTGCAAAATTCACCGAATTTACTGGCAATTATATTAATTACAATATCATGAACATCGAAGAGTTGAATCGCAATTAGGCGATTGAAGTTTTTTCTTCACAAACAAATCTAAGTTCTTTAAACTTTTAAATTGCCGAATGCGCTATGAATAATATGTCGCAAATTCAGACATTGTATTGAGATATTTTCAGCCAGATGAATCAGCTCAGCCAGATATCGTCAGGAGCTGAAATGGAGTGAAAACCATAAAAGTGATTGTTATAGTAATTTTAGCAATGTAAGTGTTATTATAACCATCACTTCTATTTTTTTCACTCAATTTCAGCTCCTGACGATATTTGGATGAGCTGTTTCATCTGGCTGAAAATATTTCAATACAATGTCTGCGCAAATTTGATTTATTTCTTTTTATGATACGACTTTAGTAATGAATATCGTTTAATTATCTTATTGAATGTTCTCAATTAATGAAAAAAAAACCAAAGTAGAGTTAAATGGAATTAAATAGCATATGTCCACACAAATACACAGCATTCTATTAGTCAGAACTTTGGACCTGGAGTCAATCTTTAGTTCTCCAATAATAATTCAAATATAATTAAGTGTTTGCTATACGAAGAGATAAACGCATAAATTTTTGTTTAAAAAAGAAGTCATAAAAGTAGGTTCAGGGAAATTAAGTTTTTGGAAATTGTTTTTTTTTTTTAATTTAAATTCAAGCATTTATAGAGTACAGTTTTTCTCTTTGATCGTTATCGTTTTTGGTGGGATCTATATAAAATAATGTGATGCAAGTCTGTGTTTTCCTTTTTCTGTTTCTGTTTTTTAAGTCAATCTCAATTTTGAATAAATCTAATATAACATCGATTATATCGACACAGCAATTTTACCAAAATAAAAACGACACAAATCAGCTACCTATTTTGTAAAATGATTAAAATACAATAAAATAATAAACTAAAAAAACAAGATGGTTTTTCTTTCTCAATTTTATGGATATTATTCATAAGTTTCAGATTTTCAACAAATGAATGTTAGTCAGCAATTCCAAAATGTCTACTTTTAACGATGAAAACAAAGTTTTACATATACTGCCGCCGGAAAGTTTGGGTACGATTAACGATTTTCATACAAAGTGCCTCCACTCTCTCTCTCTACCTCTCCCCTCTCTCTCCCTCTTTTTGGGCTAGAGCCGTCAATTTTCTACTACTGTAGATCACAGAATGAACTGCATTTCATCTGAAAACAATAACTGTCCGAAATGACTTCAAAGTTTTTGGTATTCAAATTTGCAATCTCCTAAAAAATGATTTTTTTATATATAAAAAAATGGATTTTTCGGATTATCTGCGCTTACAACCAATAAAATCATATGATGGAATCACTTCTGAGAATTGATGTCTTCAGATGAAATGTAGTCGATGCTATGATCTACATTTTGTCTGAATAAACTTTCTATCGGAAATGACTCCTTCATGGTCCGCGACATGTGTGAAAAACAGTAATTTGTATGAAAATTGTTAATCGTACCCAAACTTTCTGGCGGCAGTGTAGATAAATGAAACACAATTCAGTTTCAATTTTGCATAATTTTTTTTTTTATTTATTGATGAAATTATGTGGGTGATATTTCCGTTGATAAGTTTTAAATAATTTGTGTTTTAAATGTTTTTTTCTCTTAACTATTATTTGTTTGTGGATTTTTGTCTCTTGATTTTTCTTTTTTTCATAGAAAGATTTTCTTCAATGATGATTACTTATTGACACTTTGTTCTGTTGTTGTTGCGATAAACAAACAATCTGCATACGAAATTGTATGAAATAAATAGTAAACAAATACATAAGCAACGAATGATTTATGAGGATGAGAGAGTGATCAACAAAACAACACTTTTAAAATATAAGTATATAATATAATCATTCGTTATATATCAAATGGACATTTCAACATAACATAGTATTCTTTCTAGCCAATCTGATTCATGCTTATGTTATACTGTTTCTTGTATCAGCTCATGCGCCTTTTTCATTGAATTGCATTCAAATAACTTAGATTATATATATTCAAATCGCAAATAATAATAATACGTGAGAAGAGAACTTATTATATCTGTAAAAGGGGAAATTTACCGGAATTGTTAGATAGCTTTTGAAGCGTTAAACATATATAAAATTATCACGATTCTCTTAATTATAACATATCTAAGGTCTGTTCTTTTTTTCCTAGTATTCTTTTTTTGCATTTGATTTTTACCATCTTCTAATCATTCTCTCTCGAGCCGATTCGTATGCTTATTATACTTTTTTACTTAACATCTACAACATCAGGGTGAATTTTGATTTGGTGATATTTAGTTTAGATCTTTTCAACTCGATAAATGTTCAAATTTTCGAATTATTATAAAGGAGTTCGTGCTGTTCTCAAAACCTCACACACGAATAACAATATAGAATATTTTTGCAAATGGTTCTAATCAAAGAAAATTTGATTGAAATAAATAAAGTTGTTATGTTTAACTGATTTGATTTTCTTTCGATTTCATAGCTAGCCTTTGCACTAGCTAAATTATAGTATTCAATGAATAAACGTTGTTTGCAGTGTGCACTGATTTGACTTTTATCTGAAATGCGAAAAAAAAACGTTGGTTTCAAAATGTTTTGATTTGAATTACTCATTCAACCCGGTTGAGGCGGATTTTTGTTATATATATATACTTGCATATAACTGTACTATCAGAAGAAACTATATATTACTTGGGTAATTTTTTTTTTATATCTTGCTTTCAATCGTAGCTGGATTGTTTTCATTTCGAATGCATGCTCAATTTCGCGACTATGACACTATATGTATAAATCTAGCAATGAGCGTTTTTTTCTGTACAAAAACCCAACTACGAATGATAATTTAGCGAGAAAAAGAGAGTTGAATCAAAAGGGTAAAGTCTAAAAAAATTGTTTTCTACAAAGTGTGAAATGTAAAAGTATCAAACATCAATTTCTATGCACATTTGCACACTTATACAGTTGATTGGTTGTTTGTTTCTCTACTGATACAGACACCCAAACTGTTGTGTTGGCCACTATTGCAATCATTTTCGATACGCGCCAGCAATTCCACCTTTTTCTGTTGTACTGTTAATAGTTCTTCACTTAATTCATTGCAAATTGTTATAAGAGATTGATTTTGCTCTTTCAAGTGGCACATTACATCGGATAAGTTTTTACTGTCGTTTTTATGCAAACCAATTAGTCTTGAATGTGGTTCAACACTTGCGACAGATTTTGTTGTAATTGAATCGGGTGGAGAGGCTGATTCACGTGGAGTTGGCTTGCGATAGACCTCAAATGCACTTGACCGTTGTGATGACTGAAATGATGGAATGGCCGGCCTTTGCGGAAGCTGTAAACCATCATCATTTTCTAATGATTGTGGCTGATTTTGTGATGCCTGCATGAAATTAAATCAAATTATAGTATAAGTATCTGATCGAATTGCTTATCCCAGCCTTTACAAGGCAAGGTCTTGTGATTCGAGTTTAACTTACATCTGAACCGGACTCTGGAAATTGAGTAAAATCGGCAAATGGTGAATTTCCTGTTTCTATCTGTGCATCAAGACTGGCTTGTGCGGTCATATGTGGTGAAACTCGAGGAGGTACCTGCAATTTAACCAGAGATGCCATTAAGACTGTGTGAGAACATTTGAATTGTTGAGAGAAAATTCCTACCTCTGGTGGTACTGGTGCGTTTAGTTTTAGCTTATTCAAATCCAAACTGCTGCTTCGAGCATGTGTTTTTTGAGGTCTGAAAATGATAATTAATGTTATTAATATATTAAATGGTAAGATTTTCTTCGTTGAATGAATTTTTACCTCGGCGGTGGAGGTGGTGGAGCTTCTTGTTTTTTCATGAGAGTGGGCGGTGCAGTATCCGTTGTGTCATTGTTGTTCAACGATTCTCTTTGCGGTGGCGGTGGAATTGCGCCAATGCTATTTTTATTTTGAATAATTTTTTTCGGTTGTGGTCTTTGTATCGCTCTAAGATCATTCTGTATTCCTGAATCACGTTGTGCGGCATACTGCTTAGGGCTAGCCGTATCTGTATCTCGAATTGTAATGATTCCACCTTCGTAGATGTGATTTTCCGACTTTCGTTGATAACTCAATCGATTGGCCTCAGTGTCATCGTTGTTGTTATCATTGGCGACTGGTGTAATTCGTAATGGTAAAGGTTTTAAAATTTGTGGATCGGAACCAACCGCCTGTGCCGTTCGTTGCATATCAAAGTTGACTGGTTTCAAACCAGGACTTGATAAACTCGATGTCGGCGATTCGGTGAATTTCGTCCATTCTTTGCTACTTTGATTGCACCATTCCTTTGTCGTGTTGACAATCTTATTCGATTTTGTTGGTGATATTTCCAATTCGTTAACTGGTGAGCTTGAACTTGTACTTCCTTTGTTGCTATTGTTGTTGTTTGGATGTTGTTTGCTTTGGATTGTCGTCGGTCGGCTATTGTTTCCTGTATGACCACCGATTATTGGCTGTTTTTTTTCCGCCGTTGTTGTTACTGTTTTGACGAATGTCGAATTGTGTTGTGCATCCAAATTCGTTGAACTGTCTATGTGATCCTTATCGTCATCCAAATGCAAAAGATCCGCCTCAGCCGGCTGACATGAATCAAAAAATTTACTACTTGGAATTAAACACTCTGGCAGAATCGGTGGCAATGGAATATTATTTCGACGTGCCACAACCAAATGCATGGCAGCCGCAAATTCGGGCAAACTCAGTGCACCATCTTTGGTTACATCACACAATTGCCAAATGTGTCGCAGCTCTTCAACCGGAATGCGTGACTTTTCGAAAAATACTTTGGCTGCTTGTCCTGATATTAGGCTCTTTAAATCTGGTTGAATGGTTCGAAACTGTTTGATATAGTATTCTTTTTGTTCGGGTGTTATTTGATATACAGCCTCTAAATCAACGTCATTATCTTCTTCGCTGCTATGCCGATCGGACGACTCTTCTTCAGTGCCCAATAATTGTGTACGTTCCTCTAGTTGACCTTGCCATAAGGGATTCTTCGCCCACGGTCGCTCAGCAACCTGCAAATGGTCGGAAAATTCATTATATTGACCTATTGTCTGCGAAAACAGAAATACTTACGCTATTTGTTGGTGTAGGTGAATCACTTGCCGTGCTCCATGCATCAGGTGAGCCAGCCCGACGCTGCATCCATACAAATGTACAACAAAAACCGAAAATTGAAAGCAAGCAAATTACAATTAGCTTTAATTAGAAAATCTCTATATGGATGATTAGAATGCAAATGGAATGAAATTTCAATACAAACCGTGTGTGTTTTCTTTTCGACTGTGTCATTCTGTTCGACTTCTGAATCGGTGCTGGTGATGTCTGAATTGGCAATATCACTTTGCGCATCGGCTCTAGCCAATTCAATGAGATTTGGACTGTGGTCATTACTTGATCGCCATCGATTCAAATCGTTTATTTTGCCATTCAATGATTCCGTCCGCGGTGAAAATTGAATAGGAGATTCTTTCCAACTGAATTTTGGTAGTGGCAATGGAATCGTTGACGCAATCAACTCTTGCCGCAATGGAATCGCACTTTGATGTGCAGCTATTAACTTAAGACACGAATAAAACTGTACCTTTGACATATATAGAGCTGCCTGCGGAACATTTGCCAATGACATAATCTGCAAACGAATTTCGAAATAATGAGAACAAAAAAAAAAGTAAATTTTATTTCAATTTGAATTCCACATCGTTTGAATGAACGAATTTAAGAAACTGTATGCATTCAAGCGATGACAACATTAAAATCTGACAAATCTAACGTACATTTTTTACAATGTCATCCGATATGTTTGACGACCGAAACATTTCAGTGGCTTTTAGAACGGGCACTTTGCCCGTTTTTTCAATATCACAGCATGCAAATAAATCGGAAAAATATCGTGATTCGAGCTCAGTAATATTCACTTCTTCCATGATTCGTCGCTAACTTTACACTTGCTATAAATTTTCTGCGATTGCAAAATGCAAATTGAGTTACTCATTCACTGTTTGGTATTAATCAAATGGTTAGATTTTTTATTTTATCTCGAATTTATGCATTCGATACACAGCATTCATGTACACACACGGTTTTAGTGTCGGTTGCACTACGTTTTCTTTTCGTTGTTTTTGTTCTGCAATAATTTTCTCAATTTCCACCCAACCATCTGTCCCCGATGTACAATCGAAAGAAAAGAAAAAAAAGCACTGCACAATTTTACGGATTGTTTTTTTTGTTCTGCTTCACTTTTTCATCACGCGCACAAACAATGGATGAAAACAAGATGAGAGATTTTGACAGATTTTCGTTTTTGTGTATTATTATTTTTTTTTTTTGATGGCTGGTTTTACGCCATTATCATATCAACTTGTCGGTCCGTCAATTGATGAAAACTAAATACATTTCATTTGTTCTTTTTTTTTTATTTATGTCATATACAGATGTGTAAAGTATACACATCAAAATGTTCGTACGCACACACGTGACGATGAAATACGGAGCAAGAGAGTTGTGAATGTTTTATATGTATGTGTGGTACTGCTGCTGCTGGTGCTGTTATTTCTTTGGGGACCGTTCGCTTTTCGTACATATGTATTTTAACTGAATGCACACATTATTTCGAATGCTCAAAACGCTCGGTGCGTTTTGTTCCATATTTGAATATAATATTAATTGAAATTAAGGCCATTTCAATTGTTCTCTCACTCACAAGCTCTTTTTTTTTTAATTTTTAACACTACAGAAGAATAAGTTGATTTTATTCCGAAAGTCAAGTGACGAATGTGTCGAATTGTTTTGATTTTTAATGCAAATTACACTGTTGGATTCGTCGACTTGACACGAGTTTTTATGGTTATTTTTGGATTTTGGCAATACATCAAATATTTGACACTCAGTTGTGAATGAACAATTTATAGTGAGTATTTTAAGCTAAAAGTCAGTCGGAGTTTTATGTACTCATAACACTTCAATGGGTTTTCTAAGGTCATGGCATTGGGATTTGTTTGCATTCTCAATGAGATTGAATTGTTAAACATATCAACGTGAATAGTTTTCGACCCTCTTCCAATGAATTCTTGAAAAAAATATCCAAAGCAAAGTGCATCCATGAATACAATAAGTGCAGTCGCATTTATTTACATTTTGAATTTCGAAAATTTTCGAAATTAAATCTCGTCTCATATGTCAAACGCTGTCGAAAGAAAAAAAACATAACAAACATTAAACGTCAAATGAATCATTCAAAGTATCATTTACAAATTGAAAGACAAAAAAAAGCTGCCAAGTTTTTGTGTGTGATATAGATATCTGACTTAATTTATTGTGTTTGTAAGATATTTCATTTGTAAATTGAATTAAATCTAAAAACACTACCGTTTCGATGGAGCGTAAAGATGAAGCGGCCGTCGAACGCCAAAAATTGGTCGACGATGGAGAAGTTGAAATTGAAGACGACCAAGCAAATATCACAACAAACGTACCACCGACCAACGCACCAAAATCCGTCCAAACACCAAATTCACCCGTTTTAAGTAATCGAGTATGTATTTCAATGTTCATGCGATTATTTTTATATTGTCTATAACAAATACTCCGAAATGCAGTATCCCAAGCAATTAAATCATATAAAAAGATAATTGGGCGTGTCATCATTTTTTCATTGTAGATATTTTCGAGTGGCGAAACAAGCCGAACACAAGATTCTAGCAATTGTTCTGTCATCAAAGGAGGTGCCAGTGAAGCACCGCGGCTTGTTTATGTCAACGAAAAAGAACAGCGTAAGCCACACGACCCGAAGACAGAAAAGGCCAAACCACGAAAACTGCCCAGAGGTAAGCGCACATTTATTTTAATTTGCTTATTCCATTGTTTGATTTACAATTGATTAGTACAAGCGTTTTTAGAGCAAATTAGTAGCAATTTATTGCTTTTAATTTATTTCATTGATTTGAATTATTTTTCATGTCATCATTTATGTATACTTGGTTTATTTTATGTTTTACATTTGTTCAAGTTCATTTTGTTTTTTTTTTTTTTTTTGTTTTTTCGCTCTTTTTTGTTGCTTTGTCTTCGTTTTCTTTGGCTTGATTTGTCGATATTAGGCTTGCAAAGTAATTTAGATGCACAATCAAGCGCTAGTTTCGACACACGATCACTCAAACATCATTCATTTCAATCAGAAGTCCCTGATGTCCGCCATATGGAGAAAGCACTGTTAGGCCTACTGGACGATTTTCACTCGGGGAAATTGAAAGCATTCGGTTAGTGGCAGTTCAAACTACTCGGCTTAAGCTAAGTGACATTCTTTAATATGGATTTGTTTTTTTTTCTTCATCAGGATTCGGTTGCACCATGGAGCAAATGACTGATATTCGCGAGCAACAAGAGAGTTTAGCGAAGTTACACTTTGAGCTTGGTTCAGGTGGTGGTGACCCATTCAATAGTAAAAATGATCTCAATGCACAGGAGAACATGTCCAGATTGGTTCAAAAATTAGAAAATCTCTCCGTGTCAATAGAAAAACTTCACTCAAGCAATACAAACTTATAATTTAGAATTTCCAACTGACTGTTGAAGGAAAAAAACCCTTTGGATATGCAATGTTTTATATGTTCCGCGTATTATTATAAGAAAACAAAATTAAATCCATGAAAGTGCTAATAATAAATAGATAATAGGATAAACATCGAAAAAAGTCGTAAGATAACTAGCTTTTTATGTATGTTAATGCTTTTTAATTGAAAAAAAAGGAATTCTTATTATTGTTTTTGGCTCAATCGTATTGTAAATGTATTCTAAGAGATTTTATAAACAGCTTCCGAACAGCATTAGGTGAAGATATACTTGAGAAAGTTCATTCTTCTTCCATTAAGAGTTTGTGCCAGAAACTTTACCGTCAATGACAACTCTGATTGACACAGGTATAATTTGAATACATCAAATTGTCTCGGCAGAAAAATGAAAATTTCAAGCTTTTTTTTGAACTAAAAAAAAAACTACCCCCTAAGGGACCTTTTTTATCCAACTTAATTTCTGGTGCAAATTATGTTCAATTTTTATTTCGTTGTATTTTCAACCTAAAAGGAAAAGAAAACCCTATGAAAAAATATGTATGTAAAATTCTAGTAAAATGAACGAATTTTTTTATTGATATTTTTTTGTTTATAATTTCGAATTTTATTATTTCATAAAATTGTAAAGCTTACATACGAATAAAATAGAAAAAAGAGAAATCAAAATAAAATCATCTGTGTCAAGTTAATTTTTCTTTCGGCGTTTTGTTTGCTTTTCCTCTTCGTGATCTTCTCGTTCCAAGAATTCGGTTGCCTTGGCCAATGGATCACCTTGGAAAATGTCATTGAATTCATTGAAAATGAACGTAGTTTTTGGTCGATTAACTTCGTATGTAGTCTTTTGCTCCAACCGATTGACATAACGATCTTTGGCTGCTTTTCGCAACATCTGGCGATGACGACTGGGGCTGACATAGTCTGGATTTTCCCATAATGGTTCACCACCAAATGATCCCTCAAATATTTTCACCGGATTCATCACAAATCTTGGTCCAATTTCACACAAACCACCGTCTTCAGATAAAATTTGAAAGTTTCTAAACCAAATACGTTTATCCAAAAATGTGAATGAATAAACATGATCGAAGAATGGTTGTGATTTTGGGTGATGCTTTGGAACGCCAAACACTTGTGTGAACAATTCCTTAAGTAATTGTAAATATGGCAGTTCGTCAAATTTTGGATCAAACGACAACAACGGACGCGATCCTCTCAAACAATTACCGGTCAACTTAAGTTCGCCCATTGTGTGAATGTTTTCGATGAGAAATTTGGCAGACGGTCCTTCTGGTACATTTGAAAACCACATGTACAAATCTTGTTTACGACGACCTTCAAACAAAATGGCTTTGTTGCAATGTTTCATGCCGCAAACTTCATTCACCACACTCAACGTTTTCGAGCGTTCCATTTTCGATTCTTCACGATGGTGTGGCATCAATGTTCGTAAATCTCGCATCAAGTGACGATCACGATGATTTATACCACGCGCAGCAAACACCAAAACACGTTGTTTGTTGGTCCAGTTTCGCTGCAAAACAAAAATAAGTCATTAATTTGCCGTTTCTCAACTATGAAACGCATGTCATTTCTTACCTTATTCACATTCGGCAATGGATCGTCTGATTTTCTTGTGCCAGGCAATGGAATTTCTTCATTTTCTGGTTTCTCCATTTGTTGTACCTTTTTCTTCTTTTGCGACTTGATTTTTGCCATTTTTTTTACTTTTTCTTTGCTACGATTTTATCACGCGTTCGCACACCTCGGGCTTTTTGTTTGAACTTCAACCAATGTGTCAATGCAATGCAAACACGCGGTGTGCGTTTGACAGTTCCGTAATGAAAAAAAGGGTGCGTTTAATGATGTGTCGAAAACAGACTGAATCATTGTTTTGACAAAAACAGAAAGAATATTATTTTGAACAAAATTAGCTTAAGTAAAAAATTTGATGTTAATTTTTCTTTTGTTTAATTTAATGGAGAAGAAAGCGAATCGATTTTTATTTGCTTTGTCTATCGAATGAGATTGCCGATCTTAACTGTCATCTCATGTGCGTCTTGAAGCATAAAAACAATAGAGAAGAAAGTGTCACTCACACAATACACACTTGCATTTTCGTTTGATGCAGTAGTAACATTTGTGTATATAGAACGAAACAGAAACAAAAAAAGAATGGACAAAGCCGAACTGGATGTATGAATTATTTCAGTGGGACGATAGCATTGGGATAGGCCAAGTTATATTGCTTTGTTTGTGATTTTTTTTTTCGTTTAGGCTCGCCATTTGTGTAATATTTTGTTTTTTTTTTAGTTCTGTTGTTGTTGCAAATTGTGTGGCCTCTATAATTCCGTTTCACTTTCATTTAATTAACAAACATAGTGCCAGTGCAAATATACTGTGAAGTATAGAAAAAACGAATTCATTCGGAATTTTGCTAATTTTATTTATAAACTTTGTGGAAGTTTTGGCAAAAGAAGAGGATTGTTAGCGTTTTTCAAAGAAATTCGTGTTATATTCATGTGAATTAAATGGTGCATGGTGTTTACATTTGCCTTATCATTGTTTGTAAGTAGCTGAAATATTTTCAAAATTCTCTAATTTACCGATTCATCATGCCAAGGGCATTCATTTTACGAGCATATCATGAACAAATGATTTCATTTCAAGCTTGCTTTTGCGTTCTTTTTTATTTCTTTGTCTTTTTCGGGATCCCCGAATTTTGTTTTCGCAACAATAAGCGTGTCGTACCGTAAAGCCCTAGGGGATATCCATGCGAATTAGAATTAGCACATTAGCAAAAAAATAGGGAAATTTACATGAAGAAAATAGCAAAATTAGCAATAAATAGCAGAATTAGCACTGTACACGTATATACTTTAGTAAGCATTTATTCTTGAATATATTGAAATAATTAAATAAAATAAAATTCACAAAACAAACGAATTGAATAGTGTTGAACTAAAATGTATCAAAATATGTAGTTAAATACGCTTTTTCTCATTTTTAAATAAAAATATTTATATTCAATGGCACGTAACCAAGCACGTTTTATCTGTATTAACTACAATTTACGAATTGCAATCGGAAATGTAGATTTGATGACAGATTTCTTACTGAAAACGTATACGCTAGTGCCTGCTTCAAATATACACGTTGAAAGTGTCAACTTGAAACATTTACGTAAACACATTTCAGTTATTCGATCATGCTGTCAATCTGACGTATGCAATATTTTTGACGTACTAGAGAAATTAGCAAAAAATAGCAGTATTAGAACAAACTAGTAGAAATACTAGCAGAATTAGTGAAAAATAGAGAGAAATAGCGTTTATTATTATAAATTATTCGATCTGCAATTCACGGTTATCCCCTAGGTAAAGCCACTTATCGAACAATGGTAGAAGACTCCATTCTGCTCACTTAACGTAATTTATAAAAATTATATTTAGACGAATATATTTTCATTAAGCGTCGGTGTGGAATCGTATAACATCGTGTGGATTGCCGATGAAACGACATTTGTTTTGATTATGTTTACAATGCGATACAATATGAAATGTTTACGGTTTTCATCAAGCTTTCAATCGTGTCACTTGTATTTATACCGAACTGTGAATTGAATGTATTATCGTATTTTGTTTCTCTCTGTTTCAATTTTTTTTAAATAGAAATCGGCATATTTTGTTCGGATCAGAAACGTTTCGGTTATCAGTTTTTCTATTTAGTAATCATCTCTCAACTTGCATTCAAACTGATTGCATCAGACCTAGTAAGTTGTGTAAAAATAAACATTAATGATTTGATCAATTGGTTTAAACGCTATGCAACGATAGATTTGATTGTGAACTTTTGATTATTCGTTTTTTTTCGTTGTTGAAAAAATGACAAATAGTTATTTATTATGAGTTTTCATGGCGTGTGATTTCAAAACATTCATGTCATGCATCTGCATCTAAACTATATATTGTCTGAATCTGATAATTTTTTTTGGTGGTCTAAGCAATTCTCACTTTGAAATGACTTCTTTGGCTCGACTTGTTTCAGATTGTGATTATCAAGTGACAAGTGAACATCAAATAACATACACACGATCTTTTCTTACAATTTTTTGGACACATTTTTTGAATTATAGCATCGAAGATATAGAAAAAATCTCCAGTTTAATCGTCGTCACGTGAACGCTAAAGCTTCGTTAAATACCATCTGTTATTATTCTACGATTTAATTAATTTACTTTCCGTTTCCAACGTCAGAGATTTACAATCGCATATTATTGATTCTTTCATTTACGGATTCCTTTTTGTTATGCTTTTGATTTTAATTCCGTTGGAATAAAATAAATTGAATATGTCACAGAACCAGCATGACTCACAAACACAAACCCAAAATAAACGGTGCGTAGTTCAAGTCGTATACAAAAAAATATCGTTTTGGACTTTGACAAACCACTTTTTGTTACATTATTCGCCATACATTTTGAGCCATTGATTTTTTTTCTACATTTACATTCCACACCGTTCCACACGTATTATCCCACATTTTTTTTAATATTATTGATTAGTCATTTTTCTTATTATTTTGTTACGGGTCACATTCAGATCAATTTTCTCGTTTTTTTTTGTGCATTACACTCGCAATTAATTTAATTAAGTCTTACAATTTTTGAAAATTCTGAAAAATATCAAAAACGATCAAGTTCAAAGCAAAAACGATTGTTGAAACGATTACATTTTCCGATATATAAGCTAGTAAACCTAATAAATTTTATTATTCAATAATATATCGGTGGTTTAAGACTGTTATTTGACAACAAAAGTCGTCGTGAAAAAATACTATTAAAAGTCATGTCCATATTGGTCCTCATATTATTACGCGTTTTTTTTACTAACCACATCGATTTCCCCCCATAAGATTATCGATCGACAATATTCTTTTATTCCAAGCTGGAATAATTTTAATCACAAAACCAAATGCATATGCACTTTAGACCTCTGTCAATAAACACAGTTCTCCGAATCGCATACGATAAAATTATCGCAATAAAATTGCTGACGGCCTGTTTATCGTAATGCAACACAACGGAATAAAAGAATTTTGTTTTCATTCTGTAATAATTGTTTTGAATTTTACTTATCACCGGAACAGAGTTCAAGTATTGCGCATTTTTCTAAAAATATTATACATAATTATTATCTGCTCAGTCGCATTAGAGAGAAATCAGTGTTTTTTCTTCAAAATTAATTGTCCGTTTCATCTGATAGCAAGTCTGATAGTGAATGATTGACTTAGAAGCATATTTCCCTTTTTTTAATGCAAATATTTTTTGCAAATATTTTCAGAGAAAAACCCAAAAGAGAAGAGCAGGAACTCACTATCATAATGTGTTTACGATGTCATCCGCAATCCAGGAAATATTGGGTCTTCGGATGTGGAACATTTTTTGTACTGTTGGCATTAATTGTCGGTTTGCTTTGGCCAGCTATTGCCAATTTAATTTTGCACAAAGTAAGTAAAAATGAAACTGAATTAAACCCAGAAACCCATTTAATTATTTCGTGAATCTTCTCTTTCGCTCCTCGCAGCAACTGGAGTTGAAGAAAGGTTCAGTAAATTATAAAAACTGGATTGAGACACCGATTCCGATGTACATAAAATTCACGATGTTCAATTGGACCAATCCGGATGACATACGCACACCAAACTATAAACCGAATTTCGTTGAAATGGGCCCATATGTGTTTTCGGAAAAACATAAGCGTGTTAATGTTACGTTTCATCCGGAAAACGACACCGTATCATTCGATCAAATTCGTACATGGCACTACATACAGAACATGTCGAATGGTTCGCTAGATGATGAAGTTACAAATGTGAATGTTATTGCGGCGGTAAGGATTATCTACTTAATATTTTACTAATTGAATTACGGAATAAACGATTAATCAATGTTATTTACAGTCAGCTGCATTTTCACTCCGACATTCGAATGCGATAATAAAAATGGGCGCAAATGCAATAATGGACGTGATGAAAGTGAAATTAACGGTTACGAAAACTGTTAGAGAACTATTGTTCGACGGATATTCCGATCCGTTTTTAACATTCGTCAAAAAGCTACCAGTGGGCAATGCGCCGCCATTTTCGAAATTTGGATGGTTTGTTGATCGCAATGGATCGTGGTCGTATGATGGCCACTTTGAAATGCGTTCGGGACAAGCGGACATTAAGCAAATGGGATCGCTAACCGAATGGAATTATGTGAATAAGACAAAGTATTATCATGGCGATTGCAGTAAATTAAAGGGAACATCTGGCGAGCTTTGGCCAATGGACATGAATCCAACTGGTGATATATCATTGTTTGTCACCGATTTGTGTCGACCTTTGACACTGTCATATCAACAGCAGCACACACGATTCGGTGTGACAGGAAGTCGATGGGTGGGCGATTCACGTGTATTCGATAATGGACGAAATTATCTACCAAACAATTGCTATTGTACTGGAGCAACAGAATCATGTCCGGATTTGTTGAGTGGTGTTCATAATATGTCCGATTGTCGTTTTGGTGCACCCGTGTTTGCATCGTTTCCGCATTTTTATCTCGCTGATAAAAAATATGTGAATAGCGTCACTGGCCTAAGTCCAAATCAAAGCAAACATGAATTTTCTTTGTCACTTGAACCATATACAGGAATACCGTTGGACGTTGATGCCAAAATTCAAATCAACGCTCTCATTCAACCGATTAGTCATTTCAAGTGAGTTGATTTTTCTTTCTTGTAACTATAAAAAGGAATCTGAATTGAATGGAACTAAGACAATTTTTAAATGTTCCTTTTTAGATTATACGAGAATATTCCAAAGTTAATGATTCCCACATTCTGGTTTTCTCAAACCGTGGAACTTGATGAGAAAATAGCAAAGAGCGCAAAGGTAAGATCTTTCTTTCAATTACATTTCATTCAACTCAATATTCTCGTTCATTTGCAGATTGCACTTCAGCTGCCATCGATTGGACTATATCTTGCCGCTGGTGTTTCTGGCCTCGGTATTATATTGTTGCTAGTAGGTGCTATACTAACAATCACAAAGTCATGGAGTGCCTATCAAAATCTGGAAGATGAACCAAACAGCGATAGCACCACCAGTTAAAAAAAAAGAAAATGCCACACAAATTTACATCGAAACTAGTCAATAGACCGAATTCTTTGCCAAAAAAAAAGAAAGTTTCAAAGTGGTAGACGCCATATGCAACGACATGAACCGACTTTATTTTTAAATAAATTTTAAATATCTTAAGGTAGATTCAGTTGTGTAATTCAATTTTAATAATTGTGATATATTTTCTCTTTTTTTCCAAAATTCCAAAATGTTTAAACGAATGCAATTTCAAGTGCCAATGCTATAAAGATATGTTGCATAGGACGAGCCTAAAAGTGTCTTTTACGTGTATTTATCAGTGAAGTGAACTAAAACCAAACCATTTCATTGGTTTTACTTACCGAACGAACCGGAGCAATCGGAACGTTCCGACAATGGGTTACACTGTGCAGTATACACACGACCGTGCAATGGCTGTACGTGTATTAGTGTGCATTGCTATTCACGTACACATACGTCGCCATACAAACCATTCTCGGAACGTTCCGCTCGCTCCGTTTCGTTCACACAAAACGAAACCAATTCCGAGATACCGCTCCGAAATCGGTTTGTATGAGAAATGTCAAACCGGTTCACTTCACTGGTATTTATATACAAACGTCGTTTTCTGAACTTTAGAAGAATCCCCCTACACTAATGTAAGAGGAACTAGAAGAATAGGAATTGGATAAATTTCCACTATTGTATATTAAATAAGACATGAACCACCACAAATTTTTGTTAGTTCAAAGACTATAGGCTACATACAGCGCCATTCAATATATGACAACTATAATCGTCCTATGATATGTTGGCTTGAGTGCTTATGGTTTACACGGAAGTAAAGAACGACATCAAGAATGGATGGGTTTTTATAACCACAGAAAATTCTTCCATTATCCATTAATGAATAACCAGACCGGAGCATTGGCATATGAATGAAAGCTGCTCAGCATTAAATTGAATTGTAATTAAGTAAATTGTTTGACCGTGTAGGCTCCTTGGACGAAAATGTCGATCATATCAGTGAGAAATGCGCAGTTTCAGAAACTGATAGTCAATTTTTTTTTAAAGAAGCATTACCAGCACGGTATTTATGCAGAATACCAAATACAAATGAATAGTCAATATTAAATCGATACCAAATATGAAATTTAGGGTGAGACACCTATGAGTCCAACGTAAATTTGGTGAATCTCGTGATTTCTTTGAATCCAAAAATAGTTCTTCGATTTCAACGTATTTTGAGAATTTGACATTATAGCGCTATGTCGCTATTATATATATGATTTTTCTACATTTTATGTCAGTGTGTACATTACATATAGAACAGTAATGTGCGAGCTACATTTTACAGGGGGGGGTGATTTTTCAAAAACTAAAAATTCTCTCATCTGAACAACAAATTTCGTTTTTTTTTTTTTTTTTTTTGCTCTTCACTTTTTTGGCGAAAATCCCTAGCAAATCGAAAGAATTTTCTCCGCGCAAAACCTCAGGAAATTACAATAAAATCGTTTTTTTTTTTTGGAAGTCACTTTTTGAGGCGAAAATCCCTAGCAAATTCGAATAATTTTCGCGAAAAAAATTTTCTCATCCAAAGCACAATTTTCTCATCGAAATGCATTCAAGGTTGGTTAAATTTTAAACATTTTGTGAAATCATTAAGGTGAAAAAGTCTTATTTATTTAAGAACTACTATATTAGTTTGGATTTCACGTCGGGTTTAATCTAAATATAATTTGATTTCAAATTTAGGCTAAATTTAATCTTTTAGGACTGTTATAAAGACTATAATGAAGACACGTTGAACATTTTAAGCAAATTAAATGTTTTAATTTTTGACATTGATTTCTTCATAATTCATTATTGTAGGTGGATTTTTGTAGGTTTTCGATTTTTGAATATTGGGTGTATCGATTAATTTTTACCGCTGACTGTTAGATGTCGCCACTTAAACTTGTATGAAGTTTGACAGGTGAATCCAATTGCATTTTGTACATGTGACATTTGCCAATCTAATTCAGAGCAGAAAGATTTATTTTCGACACAGTGTCATTATTTTTTTATCAATTCAAAATGGATCGCGATAAAATGTTTTTCCGAAGTGCTCTCCTTTTCTTATTTGATATGAAGAAAACTGCAGCTGAAGCGCAACAAATGCTTTCGGATACTTATGGTAAACAAGCTCCAGTAGATTCAAGCTGCAGAAAATGGTTTCAACGATTCAAAAGTGGTGATTTTGATTTGGAAGACAAAGAACGGCCAGGTCAGCCAAAAAAGTTCGAAGATACGGATTTGGAAGCATTACTCGATGAAAATCCATGTCAAACGCAAAAACAACTAGCATTGGAATTAAATGTCTCTCAATCAACCATTTGTGAACGTTTACACGCAATGGGAAAGATTCGAAAGCTAGGAAAATGGGTCCCACATCAACTGAACGAAAATCAACTCAAAGCACGAATCGAAGCATGCAAAAAAAAAATCTTGTCGGGCACAAAAAACATAGTTTTTTGTATCGAATTGTCACGGGCGATGAAAAGTGGGTCTATTACGACAACCCCAAACGTAAAGGAGCGTAGGTTGATCCAGGCCAACCAGGACCATCGCAGTCAAAACGAGACATTCATTGCAAGAAGGTCATGCTGTGCATTTGGTGGGATCAAAAAGGTGTCGTGTATTATGAGCTGCTAAAACCAGGTGAAACGGTTAAAGCCCAACGCTACCGCATGCAATTAATCAAAATGGAGCATGCATGGAAGATTAAATCGATTGAATGTGATTTTACGAATCTGTGAATATGAAATGTAATTTTACGAACTAGGCGGGGATATTTTGTCTGGTGATGGTCGTGGTTCGGTAAGCATTTATGGAAAGTATTTTGAAGATGAAAATCTAACAGTGGATCACTCCGGCCCCGGTTTAATTGGCATGGCAAATGCAGCAAAAGATAAAAACGGTTTGCTAAATTATTAGAAACTAGCAATCGGTAGGTACTCGTATTAAGACAACATATTAGCTTCAGGAAACATGGTTCCCTACTAATCTCACACACCACGCTCCCTTCAATCCGGTGTAATTGTCCGGTGCATTTTTCCTGGGGTGATTTTTAGCCCTGAAAAGAACTGTTTTTATACGGTTTGGATTAATGATGGCTTGTCGAGCAGATCATTCTGCGTTTTATATGCGGTTCGCGCATATTTCTGTGCTTGCCTAAATACGCTAGGTAGCATAGATATGCCAAGCATAGCCGCAAACGCAACCGACGCATCGCCGTTCACTCTATATGAACAATACACATGTTCGTTTATGCAGACGACCGTGCGCATACAATATAGCTCGAATCAAATGGTGACGGGTGCGTTGCGGCTTGCGTCTCCGCTATGCTTAGCATAGCTATCAGGCATAGAAATATGCGCGAACCGGTCACTGGTGCCCGGTGTGTTTTTTTTTATTCTGAACCCAGATGTACTTTGATTACTTCATCTTCATCTGAATAACAGTATGCCACTATTTGGTATTTCAAGAAAATCGAAGAATAATTTTTCGGCGTAAATTGATCTCATGTCAATGAATTCCACAGCAATGAAATCCCTACTACCGTGCTAGATGGTGTCGATACGAGTGGACGGATTTTTAAATTTATTTGAACGACGCCATGTTACTATACTTGTCTATTACAACGTACATGTAACAGAAGAAACACACAGTCCATGTCCTCGCTAGTGGACATAAACGATTTGAACCGTCAATGTGAACTAGATCAAGTATAGAACTTTACATAGGATCATATACGATGAATATGGATTACACAGTCTGTTTCAAAATACCGTCACCAATGTCGACACCATTTGACATCAAAATTTTGACAGTAAAAATATGTGTTATTGTTGTTGTCGTTTCATTGCTGTGATGAATTCAATTCGACGGTCAGGATATTTTTCCTTAAACTCCTCCACATCGGTTGTCATATAATTCACTACCTCACTTGCACATAATTCTTCTTTGAACATTTTTTTTCCAGTATTTTTGTAACCCATTATTTCACTTGATCTGTTGTTATACCGTTTTTAAAGGTATATAAACGTCTTTTTTTCTCAATTTGTATTTAATAATGTAAGGTAGTAATGTTATACGCTTGTTCAGGTGCTGCACTGATCCACCCTCACCCCATTGATTTTTTTCGTTTTTGTCGTCGTTCATTTTTATTTTTTTCCCGTTTTTAACAAAAAAGATGTTGATTTTTGTTCGAAGTTGTTTGAAGAACGGAAAAACTTTAAACAACATTACCCGTACCTCTCTCTTCACTGCAAAAAATCTACTACCACATTTATATACGAGTGTCAATAATACGCAGGTTTATTTACATTTGTACATAAACCTAACCTAAAATGTCAATAGATGAAATATGAAACTACTAAAAATATTTGATTGTGTAATAACTTTGAAGTAGTAGTTTGACATTTCATTTATTGACATTTTTGGTTTAGTTTATTTACAAATGCTAGGGGGTAGACACCTATGAATCCAGTGTGAATTATTTGATTTCTATGAAATCTTTGATTCTTGCGATTTCGGTGATTTCTCGATTCCAAACCTCAATATTGGACATAAAATACACTTATATACAAAGCTAATTTCACTGTGTTAGTGTGTGCCTATAGTAGAAGTCGCACACATAGTGTGTGTGCGGTACAAAATACACAACATTTGACAGAAATCAAAGAAATCACAAAAATTGAATTCTGCGATTTCTGTGATTTTAATGATTTTTGTGATTTCTGTGAGTTTTGATTCCACGTGTCTACCCCCTAGTACAAATGTATATAAACCTGCGTATTATTGACACTCGTATATAAATGAAGTAAAAGATTTCTGGCAGTGTTGATGGCTATAGAGGTTAAATATGGACAGTTCAATCGGGCGAATTGAACTCCAAAGGAACCCTGTTCATTTAGATGTTATTCAATTAACGCCCACCCACCCACACAAAAATGAATTGTGTGTGTTCCTTGTAGTAACTATTTTCGTTTCCATACGTTATAATAATTGATAAAAATACTAAGAGTAATTAAACTCAATTCTGCTCTGACACAGAGTAAATTTTGGAATTGTACTTAAAATGCGCAAATGTGCACATATTTACTCTGGATTGTGAGTGATTTCAAAAACTTTTTGAGAGATTAGTGAACAAAAAAATGTCTGTTATTGCTGTTGTTATTTTTATTATTTTTTATATCTTTCTCGTTTACAATACAAGCTTCTATTTCGTGTCGTTATGGTGGTTTCTGGCGCCTGAATACCATCAGTTAGATTAAAATCGCCAATGACATTCATCTAGACTTGAATCAATGTCGAACAAAAAGTTTTTATTCATTATTATCTTTATTTTATTAGCTATGGATTCATGTTGAGAATCATTTTGTTTGACACACTTTAAATCAAATGAAAACATTTTTTTTTGTTTTATTTCAAAAATGACTCGAATTCGCCATCTGCTGCATATTTTTGCAATCAATTCATTCACAAAAACAGTGTATCAATAGAATTGACATTGTATCGATTCATATCAGATGAAAAAAAAATTCAATATAATATAACTTCGTATTACATTACTACCTGTTTTTTATCTAAAATTGTTTAAATTATAAAGTTTATGAATAGACCAAGAGCCACTCTAACAAGTAACTTTTTTTTTGCTTTATGTCAGAAAACTATATTGAACCATGCAGCTAGACATACACTAAACAAAAAATTTTACGTCTGTCATTACAGCCACCCACTTCGCGAAATCTGCACTATTATTCGCGGATAGAAAACACATCTATATCTATAAATCAGAAAGTATGTATGTATGTATGTATGTCCGGGGTTGGCGTCCAAACGCCTCAACCGATCCGGATGAAAGTGGTACTCGATGAAGATCCATGCCAAACGCAAGAAGAACTCGCTAAATCATTGGGAGTAACTCAAGCAACAATTTCACAACGTTTAAAAGCATTAGGGTTCATCCAAAAATTTGGAAACTGGTTGGCGCACGAATTGAAACCGAGAGATGTTGAAAGACGTTTTACCATCTGTGAAATGCTGCTCGCAAGACAAAAAAGCAAGTCATTTTTGGATCGAATTGTTACGGGCGATGAAAAGTGGATCCACTACGATAACCCAAAGCGAAAAAAATCATACGTACGACGCGGCGTACCAGGATCATCGCAAGCAAAGGAAGATATTCATGGTTTCAAGGTAATGCTCTGTGTTTGGTGGGATCAAAAGGGTATCGTGTATTATAAGCTGCTGGAACCGGGTGAAACAGTCACAGGAGATCGCTATCGACTACAACGAAGCGATTGAAGCGAGCATTGGACAAAGATCGGAAAGAATGGAGGGAAAAACACAACCGGTTAATTCTTCAACATGACAATGCTCGGCCACATATTGCAAATGTCGTCAAACACTACTTGTCGGCAATAGGATGGGAAGTTCTACCCCACCCGCCGTATTCACCAGACATTGCTCCTTCTGATTACTACATGTTTCGAACGATGCAAAACGAATTGGCAGGCAAACGCTTCACTTCTTCGGAGGAAATCGCAAATTGGGTCGGTTCGTGGTTTCGTTCAAAACATGAATTGCCTGGAAAATGGGAAAAAGTAGTGGCTAGCGATGGACAATACTTTGAATAAAAAAATGTGTACCATGTTCTTGAAATAAATGCCCAATTTCAGTGAAAAATCCTTACGTTTTAATTTATACTTCCAATATTATATATATGATTTTTGTACATTTTTATTTCTCAATATTTCAACTAAAAGACGAGAAAATTGTGCTTTAATTTTCCATGAATTTTGACAGTTCGTATACAAATGTATTTCAGAAAACCATAGTAGATTTATTTAATTTTTTGTGATTTCGAATCCATGTGTCTTGCCCCTAGTATAAGCTGCACCAAATTCCTACGTCGATTTCAACAAACAATCAACAGTATTGATGACGTATATAAATTATATGAAATTGGAATCGATATTAGAACAACTAGATTATTTTGGATGCCATTCACTGATTGTTGGCAATAGATCGATTGGGTACCTAACTATAGTTCACTATCAGGGATACCTGATTCCAAATTTGTAATACACCTAAGTGAATCTAGATCATAGGTTGTTATAAAGAAAGTTCGATTTAAAAATTATGATTGTAATTGTTTATTTCGATGATTTTTATCTATTTACAATATTTTCTTTTTGAGCTTATATTACTTGAATGCGATACAATTTAAAATAATGCAAAATCACCATGACAAATCAAACTTGTCGCAAACTGTTTCAAATTCCATAAATCGCTTCACGAACATATATGCATATTTTCTTTATAAAAAATGGAAATATTTCTAATTTAGTCCAAATTTAATCTTTTAGGACTGTTATAAAGATAACATATAACATATATAATCAAGACACGTTGAACATTTTAAGCAAATTAAATATTTTAATTTTTGACATTGATTTCTTCATACTCCATTTTCATTGTAGGTTTTCGATTTTTGAATAAAAAGTGAGATTTTTGTATTATGAAAACAAACATCAATACAAAGAAACACCAACATAAATGTACAGAATGTGTGACATTTATCACAGAACAACTACAGAAATATCGATTGATTCGTTGCTTTAACTACGTCATTTAATATTCTAAAAGTATGCCTTATAATCTGTTGTTGGATTTTGAATGGCTTCTGCTTCTGCAAGGTGATTCCATGCGGTAACAAAACTGTTTGTTCCTATGACAATTTGTAGTCTATACATAATAGTTATCGCTTCTATGTTCATCATCATAATCACCCTGTTAAATGCAAAATCAAGACATTCAAACTAACAATAATGGTGCATCGTATGTTGTCCATTTTCAGTCCCTATTTTCTTTCCAAAGAGAAAACATTATTATATTTAACAAGTTTAAATTGAAGCTATCAAAAATGATACATAAAAGTGCAGTTGTGTTTTTGTTGACCACAATTATAATGGTAAAATGATGAAATACAAAGAAAAAAGAAATTCTTCATTTCGTAAATATAAAAAATTTAAAATTTAGGTTCAGGCTGCACATTTTAAAGTAACTTCCCAGATTAATTTGGACATTTCAATTGATAATAAGAGCATTGGCACCATAACCGTTGGTTTATTTGGAGATGATTCACCAAAAACTGTGGAAAATTTTCGACAAATTTGTCTTCAAGGGATCAATGGACGATCTTACAATAATACACGATTCCATCGTGTGATAGACAGATTTATAATTCAGGGTAAATTCGATTGAATGTGATTTTACGAATCTGTGAATATGAAATGTAACTTTACGAACTAGGCGGGGATATTTTGTCTGGTGATGGTCGTGGTTCGGTAAGCATTTATGGAAAGTATTTTGAAGATGAAAATCTAACAGTGGATCACTCCGGCCCCGGTTTAATTGGCATGGCAAATGCAGCAAAAGATAAAAACGGTTTGCTAAATTATTAGAAGAAAAATGAAAAGAAATTAATGGTTCTTTTTACTTTTTGTTGACTCAAAATGTCAGGTTGTCAGTTTTATATTACAACAATGGAATCACGGTGGCTTAATGGAAAACATACCATTTTTGGAAAAGTGGTGAATGGTGCCGCGTATGTACATGTTATTGAAAAGGTATTAAATACGTTTGGAATCGGTTTTGATTGCATAAAATCTATTTAAAAAAAATCGCCTTCAGTCTGCCACAGATGAGAGTCGAAGGCCGATAAAGGATATTGTAATTACGAAGTGCAGTGATCAGCCGATGTTTTCGTCATACTATTATGTCAGCGATAATCCATACGAGTGAGTTTCCTCCATGGACAAACAAGTAAATCAAATTTCGTTGAAACAATTTTTTTTCAGTTTATACGCATGGATAAGAGCTTCAGCAATTCCATTGGGATTTAGCTTTGGCGTGCTGGGACTTTTCCATTTACTCATTCGAAAGCTAGATAGAATATCAAAAGCAAGTGAAGAATTCGAGAAGGAGCAGAAGTCCAAATAAAACGCTGTTTTTTTTTCAATTTCAAGTATCGTATATAATTCGGTTTTAATCAATTTAAAATTTAATTTCCATCTTGTAGATTAAGATGCCTTAAGAACTATTTATGTTTGGGGTCTATAAAAGAATGATTTTACGTTATTGTAACAATGTAACATGAACTAACTAAAACATGTGTGTATAGAATTTAGAATACATATTTAAATTCATGTACAATCGAACATATAATGGTTACAACATAATTTGTTATTCCGCCGTTTGGTTCTGTGTGTTGCTTAAATGTTAAATAAAACTAAAATAAAAGCGAAACAAAAAAAATAATAATCTAAAATTTCTGTCCCGAATTTTCGCCTGGGTGTAAAAATTTACAATTTTTTCCATGTCGACAAAAGCCACGTTGGAATTGTTTACATATTCGGCGCTGATTCGTATTCCAATTCTGACGTTGATTGCTATTATTATTCATTTGACTGGCTTGCCAATTATTGTTGGGCCCATTATTACCACCCACGCCGCCTGGTCCAAACCAATTGTTTCCGCCGGCGCCACCAACACGATTGCCACGATTATCGTTCATCATTGGTGGCATACCCGGTGCAAAATTATTCATAAAACCCATATTATTGGGTGGCAATTGTCCCATGATCGGTGTCATGGTTGGTGCATTAAATGGATGCATTGGATTCATGTTCATTGGATTTATTTGATTCATTGCATCTGGTGGCATAATGAGGCCAATTTGTGGCGGTCGAATGTTCATCATATTGTTTTGTGCTGGCCAATTTAGTTGATTAAATTGATTGAATCCAATGCCAAGGCCATTCATGTCATCAAGATTGTTGGACGCTTGATGCGGTGGAGATCCTTTTGGTTCGGGCCATGGCATATTTGTGTAATCGTGTATGGTGTCTGTATTTCCGGTGATATCAAACAACGGTATGGTGGGTGCTTCAACATTTTGGAATGTAACCACGTCGGGCTCGACAGGATTGTCTGGTATCATTGCTCGATTAAAGTAGATTGTTTTCAGGCACGTTTTTTCACGTTCAGCTTGAACTTCACATTCTTTACTCTTCACCACATGTTCGGGCACATCATCAACCAAAATTAATGGCACCCATTGCATTTGCTCGGTCATTGCATCATCAGCGTTCACTTTTCGGCTACTTAAAAATGCTTCACGTTCATTCACACGTTCAATTTGTTTCATATCCACAAATGCTTTTGTCACATTTACTCGTTCGGTTTCATCCAATTCAAAGTATCGGACTTCTTCGAGTGATTCTTGTGGCTTCCATCGCAATGATTTCTTTGGACCTCTGCGTCGATGGATTGTTAAAACACCAGGTGGACCGTTGGGTCCGCAACCAGGTCCTGGCTCACGTTTAATTTCTTCCTCTGGTTCTTCGGGTGAATCTCTATTTTCACTTGCTGCATTTTCACCACTTTGTGGTTCTTCCGTTGCATCGTCGACGATTTTTGATTTCTTCTCTTTTGTTTCTTCGTCATCATCAGGGGTGACCAAACCGTCGACTTCTTTTTTGATTGATTCAGAATTATTTGGTGAAACCTCTTTGTTCTCACTTTCTTCCAGTGTGTCCTGATAGAAACGTAATGGAGCGGCAGTCACTGTTTTAATCGACTCTTTACTATCTTTTGTTGCAGACGTTTTTTCGAAACTTGTTTCCGCATCCTTTGCACTTGGGATTCGCTTACGTTTACGCACCTCTTTCTTTGTCGTTGCTGCTGAAATCGCATCCATAAACATATCAGATTCGACTAAAACTGATGCTAAACATGAAAAAACGTAACAAGAAGAAAACAAATTATGATTAGATTTTTTTGATATATAATAAAAGTATTAATAGAAATAATGTGGCATTTAAGGAACTTGTTTCTATATGATGATGATAACGACGCAATTATATGTGAAAAGGCGTTGTCTTTATGTGATCTGTTGAAAAAAATAAAAGAGGTAAAAGAAATAATCGAATGTCATAGGTAAACAATGCCTTTTTTGCATTCAAAAAACAATTAAACATTTTTATACGATCGATGTGTTTTTAAATTGAATGAGATATTACAATTCTCGATACAATTTCACAAATGATACGATAAAATTGGCATGAACGGGGCTTTATTTTCAATTTTTTTAAAAACGATCATAAAACGTACGTTAGAAAGGCATAAATGCGTGCATACACACTTAATGGCATTTTAAATCTTTGACATTGGGATTCACGCGTGCCAATGATGAATCATCACTAGAACAGTTGTTCAATCTGAATACATATTCGGACACACCAAAGAACATAGTAAACAATATAAATTCAAGCGAATATTTCAGCATCATTTTCATTTGATAAAATGTGTGTGTCTTCTTCCATCAAAATCTCTGTTGTAATAAATTATTAAATAGACGTGAAAAAAATCGAGAAAAATATTTCAAATAATCATGTGTGTTCAACGTATATTCACAATAGCGATTGCAATTTTTCCAAATGTTGTGCGAATTAATTCAGAATTTTTCATGTCCATTATGTTTTGTTGTGATATATGGATAAAATAACATATGTATGTCAAGAGATACACTGATTTAAAGTCCTCAATGAACATGGACTCGATGCAATTCGGCATTATGACAAATGACAACGATCAATCGGAAATGATGAAATGTGCTTATTTCAACACATAGTTTGCCTACTAAATCATAAATGATTGAGATATCACATCCACTTAAAAATACGCTTAATTACTTTAATCTTCGTTTCGACCGTTATTTTTCGGTAGACTAAAGAACAGTTGAGATAAATAAAGCTCGACATGTCGTTGTCCACATAGATCACTTTGTTGTGAGATGTACAAAGAAAGATATGTTCTTCATTCTGATGAATGAGTTCAGCTTAACTCTTAAACTTGTATTTATTAATCGATTTCACGTGGATCACAGAGAATGTAAAGCTGAATCATCACATATAGAGTCATTGATTGATATAGTAGCTTGAATTTGTAAATTGATCGACAAACAGTTGTCGAAAAAAACACATGCATTGACATTTCGTTTGTTTACTCTGTTCGTTTCGCTTTAAAAAAAACTGTTAATATATTACCCAACAACCAAGGTAATTATAGTGCCAATACAATTCCACACGTTGTGTACTTGATTGTTTATTCATTTGAAATCATTATGTACTTGCAAAATTGTCTAAACTACAAAACTATAGCCTAAGAATGATGAACACGTGCCATCGGCTAGGGTCGCAATCACCACTCAAACCGCAAACACCGTTGACATTTTTCTTTTCTTTTGGTGTACAGCATTTATTCGCTCCTGGATTGTTCCGATTTGCAATCAGATTCGGTTTGCTTTTAAACACGCAAACCACACAAAATAAATAGCACGACTATATTTACATTTACGCTCTTACCTCTCTGCAATATGGCATTGAGTAAGAAGAAACAGAGAATTTGGCGCGTTGTGTACTGTCAACATTCTCGTGGATTTCATGCAATTGTGTCACAGCACATAGCCTACGCGCTCTTTGCGATTCGTTATTTTATTTAATATATAATGCGTTGCTGTTTCGTGGCCATTGCGGCCCTAGACATTAGGCTTTTTATCAGTTTCACTTGTATTTTAGCTTTTTTTTTTATTTAAACCTTTATTTTCATTTATTTTGAGTGTGGCAAAGTTGCGGGCAATTACATGCTCACGCAAAAATGGTACACACACATATACTATCCTGTATAATGGGGGAAGATGAAAGTTTATTTGATCTCTATATGTATTTCTTTCGAATGTATGTTAAGAATTAATTTTTGTTTTGTTCGTAAATAAAGTAGAGTAAAAATAGTTGATCTGTAAAAAGATAGCGATTTTTTTTGTGTATTAAAAAGTAAAAAGGAGGTCGTATACTTATAGCTCAGCCATATTTTTTTCAAAAATTTGGCACGTGTGCACACACAAATCCGTTTGCTATGTATTGACATACACTCACACAAATACAATCGGCCCTTTCACATAATTGCACCTGAGATCATCACGACCTGGGAATGAACAAAACAAGCCCGATTAGTTAATTCATATTCAATGAGATACTTACGTTTTGGTTTTGCTGGTATTAGTTTTATGGTTCCTGGTTTTTCGACGATTGGCGATGTGGCTAATTTGATTTTCTTTTCGGCGGCTTCTTTGGCAGTGTTTGTCGGCGATAGAGATCGTTTTGGAACGACTGGGATGCCATTTGTAGGCACTGTAGCTGGTTTCTTTAGGTCACGCCTTGATGGTGGCGGTGGTGCTTCTTCGGCCAAACCATGACTTCTGAATTGAGAATTATACGTTTTAACGGTTTTTGGCCGATTTTCCGTATCTTTACGCACTTCAATCGATATGGATTTCTTTTTGCTTGGCAATGCTGCACTTGATGGTTCAGTGGTACTTGATTTCTTCGCCGGATCAGTAGATCCATCTGACGAATTTGTTTTCTTTGGGATTTTTCCGACCTTTTCAAGGGATTTTGGTTGAATTTTCGCCAATGTATCTTTATCCTTTTCAGCTTGTGTCTTTGACGATTCCGATTTTTTATCTTTCGAACTGCTTGAACTAGAGCTAGAAGATTTCGATGATGATTTGTGTTTGTCACGGCTGCTGCTCGATGACGATGAACTGGTTTTGTGACCGCTTGATGATGACGAACTGCTCTTATGCGATTTACTACTCGACGATTTTGCACTAGAACTACTACTATGTTTTGAGGACGATGACGATTTGCTACCGCCCGAACTTCGGTGTGATGACGATGAAGAAGAACTTGATTTCTTATGTTTATCGTGATGATCTTTGCTCTTGTCACGCTCTTTGCCATCTAATCTTTTATCGTCTTTTGTTTTGTCGGTGCGCATCGATTTCGATGAACGTGATTCTTCTGAATCGGATTCTCTGTAATCATGGTTGCCATTCTTTTTCGGTGATGAATCGCTTATCTTAGCTAATCCGTCTTTCATTGTAATTTTGAAAACAAAATTGCCATCACTCTCATCAACATTCGCACAACCAGTCATATCATCATCCTCATCATCAATAATATTTTCATTTATTTGAGACTCACACAAGCTAAGTTTTACAGTATTCAAATTGTTGCCTGCTTGGTCTAAACTCTGATCACTAAACATTTCAACCGGCTTATTAATAATTTGAGTTTGAGCATTTTGCAGATTTTCTTTATTAAATACATTTGAATTTTGACTAGGAGTTTCGCCACGTGCTATCTTCAACCACTGTTCAACGAGTCTCGTTGCCAATATACGCACACCTGTTGGAAATAAACGAAATTCCATTCAATACATTAATAAACATCACATGAATTTGTCACACGAAAAAGCTATGTGATTTGAATAAAAAGGAATCTAAATACTTGAAATATTCTTTTTATTTTTATAAATATTTTGAAATTTTTGGCTAAATAAAAGATAAAAAAAAGTATATATTCACTTACCTTCATTCTCTTCTTCACGTGACAATCCTTTAACCATTTTGGGTGCGGAATTACTCTGTAATCGCGGCACGTCGACTGGGCATAAAAGTAATAGTTCCAATAATTCTTGCACTAATGGCCAATTCTTCGTAATGATTCCGTCGTCAAGCCAAGAATGCACCAATGGCCATCCACCAACGTCCATAAATTGTCCCAATAGTTCAGTATCCGTACATTTCAGAATTTGAATATAAATACATTTTGAAACGAGTTTCTTTGAATATTTTGCCATTAATCTACAGATAATGAAAATGTTGCAAATTAATTAAAATCGAAATCGATAAAATGTGAAAAAGTTTTGGTTTAAAAAATTATCTTATCAAAATGTGATTTTGAAAAAAAAAAAAAACGTTGGGAAAATGAAAAAAAAAATATTACCCAGCAAGCCTTTTCACTTCAGGCGCACTACGAATTCCTCCATTTGGCGATAAAAGTACACCAATACAAGATAATAATTTCACAGGATCAATGCGTGGCTGTAACATTGGGAAAAAACACTATTTAGAAATCAAATATTCACAAATAAAAAAAAATTAACAGGAATGCCACGTATATATGTCATTCACGCAACGACTTTCAAATAGCAAATATGCCGATTTGGGCGAGAAAAAATAAAATTAGTGCTGGCAAAACTTTGATTATATAGAAAAACATCTGACATTTGCATGTGTTCAGAATATTAATAAAATTGCGCTCAAAACACACCCATCGTGTGAGAGCGTATTTCAAATTTTTCCATTCCAAACTTTAAATCTACTACACACGTATGCACAGTTTTGTGTTCATGTCGACGATCTAGTACTTTTCGGACATTTCATTAGACGTTCGCAGTGTAAAGCGAACAGGAAATATAGGCGATGCTTATAAAAAAAAGTCAATTATATAAATGTACGTAGTAGCCGTAGCCGTCGTCGTTTGCACACATACACACAAACACTCAATCAATGTTTTCTCATATGTTTTATTTTTTCGTTTAAGCCAGAAATAAAAATGAAAATGCTTAAAAGATTTGGAAGATATTTTATTTTAGTTGAAAACATACCATTTTAGACCTAATGAAATATTCATTCACATTCAAATACAAGCCATACAATCAATGGAATTTATGGCATTTGATGAAGTTAAATAGGTCTTGAGACAAAAAAAATGTACAGTTTCTTTCTCTGTTTCTTCGTATGACAAAAACCAAGATGGCGGAGACCTTCACTTTTTTTGATTACCCGTAATCACTTTCACAAATCAATCGACATTGAATCAACACTCTCAATATAAAAAAATATTTTTTTTCTCTTGTTAATTTTGTATGTCTTTTTTATATGGTCAATGCTTTAAGCTAATGAAATTGCTTGTTCTTAATTTAATAAAAAAAAATCTCATTAAATAAAATCTTTTTCCAATAGAATCGCAATAGAAATATGTGTCTCGATTAGCATGAATATATATTTTTTTTCTTCATATAGTTTATGAGATACTGTGTGGCTGTGTGCTATTGCGTCTGAATTGTTCGATGACTTCTCCAAAACTGATTCAACAAAAAGGAAATGTGTGGTGAACAGTGTTGCCATTGGAGTTGTAAGCGCACAGCGACACACTCGTAAACGTTTGACCAATGGATGCGTTCTATTCACATTCATTCTTTGCTTTTTAATTAGAAAAAAATTGATTATTTCTCATGATTTTGATAGAGAATCGAAGAACAATATTTTAAATGAAACAAGTAGATGGAGACAACCTCAAATGTGACATATTTCAACATTCAAATAGTATTCGTATTACAAACAGAATGACAGTTCTATCGATGAAAAGCATGTTTTGACATTTTCTTTGGAAATGACAATAGAACACTAAAGACCACACACAACATTTATTTTTAACATTTTTCAATTATTTAATAAAAAAAATTATAAATAGCTTTGTCATTCGTTGGAAAATGAGTGCTTTATTTCAGAGAGGCAAGTAAATTTCATCAACTATATGAAAAATTTCTTTAATTTAAAAAAATCCGGTTTATTTAAAATTTAAAATTGAAATCAACCATAACCAAAAAAGCTATATCTTTTGCCGAATTTATGCTGAAATCAAAAAATGTTCCAATAATGTATGTAACAGATTATTTTTCTTTAAATTTTAGGATTGTTACAATCTGAAAAGGTTTTGGTGCAATGTAAACGATATGGAAGTAAAATAAATATACAACGACCCCGGCCACCGCATTACACTCGTAAATTGTTCAATGCGGTAACAGAGCCTGTATATCCGCGTAGAACTGCGATCGATTTGTGTTTTGAAAAACAAGCGTTGCAAAAGTTGGAAAAAGAAAAAGAGGAAAAATTGACATTGCATCAATATGATGCTATTCTGGCACGTGAATTGCATGGATTCTTTAATTCGGCCCAAATGATATTGATTTGTCAGAAAAATTCAATGAGTGCTTTCGATTATTTTAATTTTCGAGTGGCAATGCACAAGAAAAATATCAAAACAACAGTTTATGGACGAAAAATCATCAGAGGCGCTCTTGAAGATACCAAGTTTAGTTCACTATTACCATTGCTCAGTCAAACAACATACAATTGTATGCTATTTAGTGATGAATGGAATATCAAAGATGCATTGAATGTGTTGAAGAAAACGCAAAAAATGATTTTGCTGGCCGGTGTATTGGGCGATCGTTTCATGAGCCGAAGTGAATTGGAAAATTATGCCAAACTACCCGATTTACAAGTGTCACGAGCACAATTCGTGGCGACAATGAATTCGGTTGGCGGTCAACTTACAAATCATCTGCAGGCACATCAAAGTAATTTCGCTTACATGCTAGATGCACACGCTGAAGCATTGAAAACCGCTGATGCAAACACCGGCACATCGACAAGTGCGACCAATGAAAATTCACCAACAACAACAGAGACCACAACCGATGAAAAATCCACATAAAATACAAATGACGGTTTATGTTAAGAAATTCTAATGTGTACAACTTGTTACAGTCGAAATAAATTAAATAGAAAATAAAACTTTAAATTACACAAACTATCGATTGTTTTCACATGAAACAAATACATATTTTTTTCTGTCATAAATAATCGGAGATAGAGAGTCGGTTTCTTTCTTTCAGTCGCACTTTATTTCAGTTTCTTTGTTGATTTTATAAATAGCATTGAAATCAGGGAATGTATTTGTTGAAACATACATTAACATCGTGCATTTGATGATCGGCATCAACGAAATGTACCGTTCGTGCTCTTTTTTCCCATTCGGAAGTTATATTATGTGATTATTTTATTAAAAGCGAGATATTTGTTGAATGCACACGTATGTGTGAGCCGTTGGTGTAAAACCACTTGCATGTAAAAATAAAAACATTTGTTTTTGTCGTCGGCGGAACACGATTTTATCCGAAGGCAATTCTTTTTTGTGAACATATTATATGAATGCCATTTAATTTAGCGAATTAATTTCAAATGAACAATAAAAATTCATTTGGAAAATCTGTATGTTTTTATTCATGTTTTGAATGATGAGTCCCTCTTGAATGAGATGAAAAAGAAAAACATCGTTGAATGTTTTGAAAACAAGAAAATTAAACAAAGCATAAGCAATTGACGAGGTTGGTCGATTAATGTGAAGAAGAAAAAAACAAGACTACACGAAAGATGAAAGGAGAAACAGAGCTCAAATTAGTTGACCGAAAAAAAACAAACTACGGATCGTAAAACATCGCGCTTGTTCGCAGCACAAACACAACGACTATAAAATTGAAAGGATAAAAATCATAAGAGCAACTTTTGTTCTTGCTTCTTCGATGTGGTTATCATATGATTTCAATACATACAATGAGATGCGAAACGAACACACAATATTATGATAGCTTAACACCATGTTTTCCTCGAGATCCGTCACAATATTCGCATATATGTGTTTATTTTAAGTGGCTGTCATTCCCCATTCGGTTTGGCTTACTTCTGATTCACATCAGTATTTAAGGTATGTGCAATTTTTCTTTGACTTTCAGTCGATTCTAATCCATGTCTTGGGCATCTCCTCATAGAGTGCACCAAGCAAACATATCAACACACGAATTTTTCGTCATTTAAAATCAACGATAGAGAGCGAAATATATATCAATTTTTTTTAATGAGAAAACACGATTTTTGTGGTGTGCCAACAAAAAAGATAGATCAAAAATAGAAAACAAAGTCCAGTAACGGTAGTTTGAACGGTGCACAAGCCATAATCGTAGTGTGCAGATCTGATTTACTGAACTCTGTGTTGTTGTATTTAATTTTAAAATTTAATTCAATAAGAAAAACTAGTTTATTTTCGGCTGTGCTAATTTTAATGATAAAATTAAGTAAGTTGGAGGTGTTTGTTTTACAACTTCTACTCACTTCTTCTTCTTTGAATTATTCGTTTAAGTTGTTGTGACGCTTGTAAAAAATTCAAATTCCAATGAAAAAATAAGATATTCCATTTGAATTTTCACGTTATTGATGCACCTAGTATCATGTTTTCGTTAGAAGAAAAAGAAAACACAATTAAATAAGATAAAGGTCACCGAAAAATTATTTGTGTCACTTTTTTTCTTTTGGGAATTTATCTTTTTGCGCATGACCAATGACATCGAATAGATATGTGACTGGCCAAATGTGTCTTCCTAATCAAAACAATGAACAATTTACTCTGCTTGAAAGACAATTTTTTTTCGATTTCACCTCGTAATCTCAATATCATTGTAAAAAAATCCTTTCGATGTACAAGTCATATACAAAGTAACACACCTATACAAACATTCGTTGTTCGTTAATTGACAAACGACGAAAAAAAAAGAAAAAAAACATTGATTTGATTACGTATATATGAATGTGCGCGGGGGACATGAAATTATTGTTTTTCACAATCTCTCTTTCTTAAATGAAAACGCGAAAAATCGTCGTCGTCGCGAACATCTACATATGTAGTGATACAGGATCGACTATCGTCCGAAATGAAAGAAACACGAAACAAAATAAAAGACTGACGGGCAAGTGCCCGTTATAGTGTAGAAGTCGTGTTTTTTTGTGCGCATATTTTTAGACACATCACAAATGAAACTGTATTTTACAAGATTTCTGTTGTGTTTTTTTTTTATTGTCGCAATTTTCACTGTTTTCTTTCACCCAAAATAATCATCTTTTTTCTCTTTTCTCTTCTCTCTTTCTCTCACTTTGTATGTTGTCTTCATAGAAATGGATAGAGGTGCACGTCCCATTAGAAGTAGAAAACACAATAGGTTCGTTTCGCGTGTCTGTGTGTTTTTTTCGTTTGTTTTCATACATCATATCGCATGTAATTAAACATTTATTGTTTTGCTTGTGTATTTTTGAGCTTTTCCTAACTAATAAAGATTTTTCAAACAATCCAAAACGAATGTCCTTGAGAAAAAAAATCACCACTACTATTTGTCACTTTTCTTGAGTTTCTCACATTTGTTTTTCTTTTGCTGAAAACTTGTAACTTGAAAAATCGAAATATTGATGATATTTATCATTTTTTCTTTAGAAGATCATGGACCCCTGTTCAAGGTGATTCAAATAGGCCAATCAAACGTCTTTTTACGCCAGAAATAAAACGAATGCTAAAAGATTGGCTGGTACGACGACGTGAGAATCCATATCCATCACGCGAAGAAAAAAAATCCTTAGCACAAAAAACTGGCTTGACTTATATTCAGGTAAATCGTCTATGTTCTTTATCATAATTGCAATGTCTCATCATGTTTTTCCTTACAGATTTGCAATTGGTTCGCAAACTGGCGTCGAAAATTGAAAAATGCCGGAAAAGAACCGCAAAAAAATACATGGGGCCATCTTATCAAAAACTACAATAATAATGCACGCGGAAATGTGGAACAATTCAGTATTTGTTCAAGCGATAGCATTTGGGAAGATGAAGAACGTCGCAATGAATATATTGATAGTAAAATTGGCATAAAACGTACAATGACAAATTCACCCATGTATTTTAATAGTTTTATTCGATTCGATGAAAATGCTTATGTGAATGCAACGTACAAAACGAGTAACACCGATAAAAACGTCATACAATCAAATGTGGATGAAAAATGTGACGCCACAGACGTTTCAAACGAACAATGTTATCAGGTAAACAGGATATGTTGTATGTCATGTGAATTGAAAAATGTGAAATTACAATTTGATGGCTTATTACAATTAATACAGTTTGCTGGGATTGATCATTCACAGGTAAGCTCGACTACAAACAACAACAACATCAATGATTCTGTGGTGCACACAAAAGCAAACACGGATACAACAGAAACCGAATCGAAACAGCCACCGAATAATAATAATAATTGCTTCTCAAATCCAAAATATAAAAATCAAATTATGGAAAAATATCTACAAAGTCTGGATGGTAATGGCACAGGAGAGAGAAAAGGTGGACTCGAATTGTCAAAATGGCTTGAGAGCACCGCCAAATTTACACCCGACAAAAATAATTACATCGAATGGGACTCGAAAAAGTAAGCGAGAAATGTTTAACTCAATCAAACAGCAACTCAATAATGCATTTAATTTGTAGAATGTGTTCCAATAAAGAGGACTATCAAGATCAGTATATGGCCGAGAGTAATATGGGCAGTATTCATCAGAAAGATGAATTAGATGCCGCGGAAGCACTAACCTATCTTGCCGGAAATTTCAAAAGTCGATGGGTGAAATGAAGGCTTGTTATTGTGGAAGTGATTGAGCGATATCGTTTATTAACGCATTCCACCACGGAATCCTTAGCTACTCGAAATCTTAATCATTTTTAATTACATATACATATATATTTTTTTAAACTTATGCGAAGCAAACGAGAATTTTTAAGTACAATGATTGTTGAAATATATTTTTGTTGAGAATTTTACCAAATGTTGAGTTTTCGATGAATTTTTTCTGAGGATATTTTGAAGCATTTGAATCATTCAACCGAAAATGTTCAAAAAATCGAAATGCCTCCGCCTTTCCATAGATGGCGCGATTGTTTGTTGCGAATATATGTTTATTTTCATACATTAATTGATAGAAATCTCTTTTTTTACAAAACGAATTAATTTTTTTTTAAATTTTGTATTTATTATTCAAATAATCTTCTAATTATGTTTAAAAATGGAATAAGACCGCTTAAATGGTTTTGTGTTTGTTGTGAAACAGTACCATTTCAGTCGCCTCCGTTTGTCTCTCTCTCACTTAGATGTTATTCGCACAACTACACGGCTGTACTATTAAGTCGTATATTCGGCATATTCATTCACAAATAGACTACAAATCCACCATATTGGTTGTGTGTCGACAGAATTCTTTTTTATAAATATTATAAATAAAAGATTTTATTTCAATTTCCCGCTAATAAATCATTTCAAATAATTAAGGTAATTTCAAAGCAATTAAATTTTGAAATAAATTTATAAATGAAATAAAAAACAATTTAAACAAATCGCAAATTTTGTTTTTGGTCTGTAAAACTACGTCGTATAATAATACCGCAACGCCTGTTCCCTCAATTTTCATTCGTGTATGTCGAGTGTGGTTGTTGGTATTAGGCGCAGAACAAGCGCTTCGGTATTGAAAGCATTGAGTTGGTTTGAGTTAAAAAGCAGATACGAAGAGTCGAAAGTATGACGTGCCGTATTTCATGTTAGCCTGTTACTTGACGCGCCTCTTGCATCAAAAACGTATTTATGATTCCAGAATCTCGTTTTACGCTTATATTTCGTTCATTGCGATCAAAGCTGTTCACCAAACTATACGAAACTCATTCTATACCATTCGTTGTATGTTCGAGTTTTGTTCGCACCGATATGTTGTGTTCATTGGCTTTTGAATTTTACTTGCTTGTACTGTGGCGCGCTCGAATGCCCGTTTCGAAAGCGTTGCCCGGCTTTGCTACTACTGTTACCAGTACACAACGATCATTACGAGTGTGTATCAAAAAAACGAAATGTACTGTTCTGTATCGATTGATGTGCTCCTGGTTGAATTGTGATTGTATAGGTGAAAAAAGAAATGGTTGGGAGTAAAGAAATCGTAGGCCAGTGATGTTAGATTGTTTGGTGTTGTTGTATTTCTCTCTCTCTCTCTCTCTCTCTCTCTCTCTCTCTCTCGTTCGTTCTTTTCGATCGTATTGGGTATGGTTGTGTACATAAGGAAATAGAAATTCTTGATGCACTTCGGTGCTCATTTTTATGTGTGCCTGTTATTCGTGTCGGTCGAGTAATGCAGAAAGCTGACAGACACCACCGCCAAAACGTGATTTCATTCAGCCTCATATTGAATAGATTCATTTCCTTATGGCTTCGGCTATCCCACTTTTGTACTTTTGTATCGCTTTACGATGGAGTGGTTGTTCAAGTTGTTGACTCATGTCGCACAGCAATTTAAGCTTTGCACACACAACGAATGGAAAGAAAAAAATTATCAATGAAACCAAACAGCCAGTTGCTTTGAATATAATGAGCTCAATATACCTTGAGCTTAGTTGTTCCTTTTTTGGTGTGCACCTGTGCCGTGTACCATGTTAAATATTCCACCTGAATCGAAACAAGAAGAAAAAAAGAAGCAAGAAAAAAAAAACAGCACCAACAACAACATAAATGCCGATTGGAAAATTAAAAATCCATTGGGCGTTACATCAATTCAACGACTTGACGTTGCGTACCATGGCCGATATGATGGAGCTCATGTTCGTCGACAACGATACATGAAGCATGCAACAATATGTTTACAAACGTAACGTATCGCAACGCAACACCACAAAAAAAACGACGAGCAACAGAGAAGCGAACGAGGTGAACGAGAGTGAGACCATATACAATACGAAGACATACAATTTTGTTTTGCTCAACACCACATATACGCATACACACGAGAGTGTTTCGAAAGTTAGTTGCTTGAAACCGCATATCCGCATTCGTTACGTGTTGAAGTTCATGTTCGCCTGGTAGAAATGTCAGACATTTATTTCACTTTTATCTCGATTTTTCCTTCTCATAAATCACAGAATTATGATTTAGTGGTGTTACTGCTTTTACGAGCCGTTTCGCATAAAACGATTGTTTTACAATTATTATGTGATTTGATTGTACACAGAGTACATTGTACATACACACACATACACATTCTCAGACTATTTGAACTTTTCGCTGTCTGGACGAATAAGATGAGCAATTCTTCGCTTTTGTTCACTTCTTATTTTCGCTTGTACTTTCAGTCCCAGTTACGATTTCTAGTGTTGTGTAAGTTGAAAGACAGAGTGAAGAATACGGTGAACTGAAATGGGATCGAACAATACAAACATATATGTTGCCTATTGTCTGTGCGCCGTTGCATGAGCGCCTGATAAAATTTGTCCCATTGCTCTCGTTTTGACGTCATATCTGTATAGGATTTGAAGCAGGTGCGCGCTACTTTTCGATTATTTTCTACAAAATACGATCTTTATCAAAACAATGCAATGGACTCACCGGAAAATAAATCGATTTATCGTATTTTTATCAATGCAAATAGTTTCGTGCGCAAAACAAACCGCAAATATTTATTTAAATCGGTTATAATTTTAGTAGCAACGAAAAACAACATTTTTATCGTTTGTAAATTCTATAATTTAACCACATTTTTTACAATTGTCATGATAATGCTTGTTTTTTTTTTCTTGAAGCACTGTGAGCAGTTTCATTATTTATTCGAGATATCTCACAAAATTTTCGCACACAAACGTAAATGGTAAGCTTGTTTATTTAATTTTGCATGTCATAGTCTGCTATCTTTTCATTTAAATAAGGTCATATGATGTACGAAAACAAATTACAAACTTTTCTCAGCTCAATTACACCTACACCCTATTATTCATCTCTCATTCATATTCAACGGTTTTTCTATAATGTTCTCTCCCTTTGCATCGCAAAATTCATGAACAAAAACACTCCATACCAGACTATGTCTATACAAAACACAGAGCACCACTTTATTTTTAAACTTTTGTTTTTTTTTCTCTCTTGACCACGTCAAGACTGCTGAAAATGTTCCGTTCGAATGCAAGGTATTTGTAAAATGAAAAAAAAAAAGAAGATTTACCTCAAATTAAGTTAATTTGTATGGCTCTGAAACGCTAATTGGGCTTGAAAATGGCATAACATAAAAATACCGACAAAATAGTAAAATACATGAGAAATTATGCATTGCGAAACAAAAACACATTTTAAATACTGAAGAATTTAAGAAATATTTAATGTAAATATTATTTCAACATTTTGTCTCAAAATATGATCGCCAATAAAGCAAACAATCTGGCGGGATAAATACGTCGAAGTCAAATTGGCAAAAAGGAACGAAACATGTTTTTCTCTTTTTTTTTGTTTTTGAATGCATTGAGTTCGCCTACGTCTTTTTATAATTATAAGTATACGCTGTGCTTATATAGAATACTCCGTTTGATGGTATAAATCGCAGCACGCAATCCAAAAAAAGGAATGAATTATTATGGTTTTTAATCGTCATTTCCTACATAAGCGCATCGAATGCATACCTTGTTTTTTTTAAACGTTGATGGTACGCTTCTGGATGGAGATAAAATGAAAACAGCATATATATATCATTATCTTATCCGTTGAACGACTGCAGCCATCGCGCATCTATTGGCTGTGATTTAAGTTGAAACATTAAAAAAAACAGAAAAATGCATGTGGTCAGTCTATGGAATGGCAAATGTGTGGGAACAGAAGCCCTTTTGGAATGTTATTTTTGTGAATCAGAACAGCGTTGTGATTCGTATATTTGTGCAAATTTTGTGATGCTCATTCTCTCCTTTTTCTTCTTAATTTGAGTGCAGAAATGCAATAAAACTGTTGTTATAATACGTTCAATTTAGAAAATAGGCATTCAGCGAACGCTTTAGGCAATCACGACATTAAATTTGGCAGGTCTTGCACATGCAATGCATTCGCACTGTTCGAGTTGGGACTTTTTTCGGCGAAAAGAGAGAGAGAGAGAGAGCGTGGAATGATTGTGATTTTTCTCGTTAAGAAAATAGTCGCACGTAATTGATAATGAGCATTGGATTTTGAGAACAATTTTGAAAAAATATATTTATTATTTATAAAAGTCTTGAAATGGTGGTAAAGAGAACTGATATCATTGACATTCTATCGAGCAAAATGTTTCACTGATAAAGTTTAACCGGTACATTGCAGTGCACCTACACCGAACGGTTCATACACTTCAACTTTTTATACACTCTACCTGATTGAACACGATTGTTATTATCGTCAGCCGCAATCCAGAGTTCATAAGAAAAGTGACGTCTTTTCATCCGAAATCGAATCATAAATACGCAAATTGTACATACCTGTTTTAATTTGTTATGACCAAATAAATAAATAATAAACTTTTAACTAGATTGAGCACAAAAGAAATGCTATCATACCATTTTGACGTTTACACTGTGCCACATTTATTTACAGAAAAAAATTACGTTATAAAAGTTGTTATTGTAATCACTTGAGAGGGGGAACCTGATAAGCACGACGGTCGATGCCGGTGCATTCGTACCGAATATATAATATTTATTCAATGATCTTTTTTTTATTTTGCTTTTGATAACGTTTACAATCACAGTTGAATTTTTATTGTTATTATTTCGATATTGTTTATAAATATACTTGTAATGGCAACGTTTTTTTCCTCTTTCGAATTAAACATCTGGTTCATCAAATATCTATACATATGGTTCTCATATACGTATTTGAGTTGTCTCTTTTTTTATAATCGGCTTTGAGAAGTTCACTTGACCGCGATAAGGCCATGGTGCTGTTATTATCGATTCCGATTTTCTCGGTTGGTTCATACATTAAGACATTGCTTTTTCAATTGTCCAATCAGCAGGAAAAGGTGTTAGCTATCTATTTGAAAGGAACGGAATTTCAACAATTATATGAATTTTAAAATAGCATGAACAGAAAATTATTTTGCACCTTACGCTCATCGCAATGTTAATTATAGTGAAGAAAAAAAGCTAATAAAGAGAAAATAAGCAAGCTAAAAGGCGAAACGCAAATTTTCTGGAGCTGAAATTAGACAGACACCAAATAACTAACGCATCAATTTCAATCGACAAATTTATGAGCGCACGTTTACACATAAAATGTGTTTTTATGAACTGTTTCACAGTCACCGCCTGTTTATTGGCACCTGGAATGCAAATAGACGGCACTTTTTTTTGTTGAAATAACGAAAATAAAAGGAGAATGCAGACGCGCACATCGATTTGGTGATTATGCACACACACACACATGGTGAGTGAAAAAGAAAGCGAAACTGTGAAGGAGAGAGTGGAAGAAAAAAATCGAATTTCGACCGAAAAAAAGTGGTATGCTGTAATACAAGCCACCTTGTCATACTCAGTAACATATTCAATTGCTTCTGTTCCGTTTTGTCGCCATCGCCGTTGTTGTATTTGTTCAGGCATATGTAAACGCGTGTGTGTTCACATTGCACCGCATACCATTTGTGTGTGTTTCCCTAAAGGAAACGTAATAAAAAAACCGTATAAATGCCATATTATCCCATTTGGCTTTTTTTCATTATGAATTATTTACTTTTTTCGCTTTTAATTTAGACTCATACGTGGATGGTGGTTTTCGTTCACGGTTTATTATATATTATTTATCTGCCCTTTCAATAAAAGAGAAAAAAAAACAAACATTGATGGCTACATCGATGATGACGACTGCGGTGACGCACACACTCTTACACATTTGCTTGTTCAAATTCACTTCATTTCTTAATTGTTGCGTTCAGAATTTAAGTGGCATTGATCGTGCGCTCTTGCGTAAATAATGTGCATGAAAATAAAACACCTGACAACGTATCTAACTCATTTTCTTTAGGTTTTTGAGTTGTCTGACAAACGTTTTGTGGCAGCATTGTCATTTATATGTAAACAGATGCTATCAGACGCCGATTGTCTTACCCAAAAAATAATAACCAAACAAAATTATTGACATCGTTTCATTTTTTTAACAAACTCTCTTTCGATCACCTTCTTTCTTTGTCGTCGGTTAATTTTTAGAGCTAACTGAATTTCCGTATGTTGATGGCCATTTGTTATATGTCGACAGGTCGCGCTTACACACACGACAAATGGTGCCCACATTGCATATTGCAGTCGCACCCGACACACGATACATATCAACGATTTCCTAATCTTAATGGTAAATCGTCAAAAAAAAAGAAGAAGCGAACGAAAATCGTTTTAATTATTAAATCAATTTATTAATTTGTTTCCTTGAAATGCAAAACAGGTGTCAAAATGTGTTTTTCTTTTTATTTTCAATGCATTTGTTTCCTCATTTCCAATTTAATTGATGAGATGGAATATGAAAAAAACTTTGCACACTTAATAAAAGTGCCAGCAGCATGTTCATATTTTTTCAACGACTTTATCAACAAATTGTATTCGCGTGCCTTGCGAGCGCGCACACAAACACATACTCAATTTTCTACATTAATTTACCAAGCTACTGAACATATGTTTTCATCAGGTTGTGCATTGAACGGCGAAAAACGGCGCTTCACATTTTTATTCAATGAATTATTCATATGTTTTCGATCAATCTATTTTTGCTGAACAAAGCTGAACACGTGCTATTAGAAAATGAATGCATTGCACCTGAGTGTGAATCGATCGTATGCAATAATCGTAGCTGAACATTTAGCTAGGAATGTCTCACAATGTATTATTTTTCTAAAGAATCTAGAATGCGCATTTTAATTGCGAATTTTAATGTGATAATTACAATGATTAATATATTTTTTTTTTAAGTCATACAGCGCAAAGCAATTTTTGTTTTGTTTCATTGGCCAAAAGGAAGATCGGTACGCGATTGTGTGACAAATATTAATATTCTATCAACATTGAGTTATCCTTGTTTTGCGTTAATCATAAATATGAAGTTTGCATTTTACTTTTCCGCACACACCTAGTGTGTAAGGTAAAGTATTGGAATCGGTCGAAAAATTAACACCCATAAAAAATGTGTTTTCTGGGTGTTTTTGGGGCCAGGGAACACGAATCCAGCGTTTTTACGATGTCCGAATGTATGTGCGTACCCTGTACCCTGTACCCTGTACCCTGTACGCCCTGTAAAAATTTGTTAACACGATAACTTTCAAACAAGAAAAGTAATTCAAAATCTGACTTCACAGGATGATTGGGGGTGCCGAGGAATAGAAACCATTAGATTTCGAGCGAATTTGGTTGACAGGGTAAAGTGTCATGTCTGGTGTGATGCCCATGTCCATCCATGGGAAAAATTCAATTTTTCTTCCAAAAGTGATATTTAATGTATTCTTAAACACTCAAAAATGTGTATTGGGGGGTTTTTGGGTACGAGAAAACCGAATATGACGTTAGTTTTGCGATACAATCAACTTTCGAAACACTTTTCATACAAAAAATTCAAAAAATTTGGATTTTTGTATGGAAGCCATGCCTGTATGATATCGTAATGAGCTGAAACTTTGCACAGGTTATTTTTATCACACATAAATACTATTCCGAGAATTTGAAGACATTTCAACGAATATTAGGGGCACCTCCCGAACAATATTTTGGATTTTTCGCTCTGAAACGAAATTTTGTATGGGAAGTACCCTTAATATGCATTGAAATGTCTTCAAACTTTCAGAATGTTAAGTTTTTGTGAAAAAAATAACCTCTGCAAATTTTCACATGATTACGATAACATGTTATCATATAGGCATGGCTCCGAAACAAAAATTCCCATCTTTAGTAGTTTTTGTAATAAAATTGCTTCGAAAATTATTTTTATCTAAAACTAATGTCAGATTTAGTTTTCTTTCATGTCGTGGATCACAGTGCGGAAAAGTTCATCTTACGGATGTAAGACATTTTATTATTTGTTTGCGTTTCGTTGTGTCTCAATTCGAATGTCGACATGGAGTCAGAATCTAATGCAAATAAAAATGATGTAACCACACTCGAGTATTGCACTTGGAAATACTATCTCGAGATTATTATTATTATTATTTTCATCTCTCATTCTCTTGCGCTCTCAATCGATCATATTTGCAATATTTTTCATCGCGCGCGCACTCCTATCTATGAATTATTCAACAAACAGAATATATAAATAGCTCGCGATGCCGGCTTTTGTAACGTTTAGCTTGATGAGCGCGAGCGTGTGCTCGCTATTTTCCACCTATTTTTTTCCTCGTGTTATTATTAATTCGTTGGCTGTTGTTTTTCTGTCGGCTAAATGACAATTGTATTAGATGTGAATATATTGACTGTGTGTTTCATATGCATGATTAATAATTAAGTTGCAATGCCTTTTAAAATAGGAAACCGAATATGTATTCTACATTGATTACGCACATCTGTGTATATTACAACACAGAAGAAAAAAAACACTTTACACATTTGATTTACTGTGTAGACTACAGCTATATTTTAAATGAGAGTAATTGTTCGATGTGCGCCTTTTTGGATAGTGAAATCGGCGCTCAATATTGCATAAACGAATCAAATAATGTTCGGTCGTTTGCATTTTACGTTTCGAAGATTTATTGCTCCGATAAATGGCAATCAGCACGAATACGTCGAGGCACGTATCGGACACGCATAGAGAGAGAGAGAGAGAGAGAGAGATGGAGAGAGTGAGGGGGGGGGACGCACCGTCGTTCAAAGGTGGTTAGTATCTATTATCAATCAAATTTATTACATTGACATTGTGATTTCAGTGAACTTCTTGATATTCGGTTTCTTATTAGGTCTTTGTCGAATGCCGTGTGCGAGATTCCCTTTGAGCAAATAAAATGTGATTGATTTACGAAGGAATAATTGCTTTTGTGTCATAATTTATAAGGCCATTTCATGATTTTAGCTAATTAGATAAACGTGTGATTAGCTCTTAAAAGCTCGATTTTGGCTTTGAGCATTCAATCTCTCACCTACTCACTTTAAATTAACACGTTTTTTTATTGCATTGATTCACAAGAACTAGTACAAATTCATCAAAGTTTGTCATATGATACGACACGCAAAATGTTAAAAACAATTTAACCATTGTATATGACATGATATTGCTGAGTTTAGCAGAAAAAAAGAAGAATAACATAATACACATTGCAGTGAAGAACGTTTTACTTACGCATTCATATATTCACCTAACCAATGTGTCTTTTAGGCGGCTCCAAAGTTCAACAGAATGAAGTTGATTTTGAGCGTTTCTTTTTTGTTTGTTTCAATATAAAAATGCGTGCGTTCACATATGTTAAACAATTTATTGGGGTCGTGCAAATTGTGCAACGCACATCAATTTTTCAATTCATCTACAAAAATCGACTCGAACACAAAAACACAATTGAAATTTACAGACGACATTTTTTGCTCTCTTTTTTTAAATAATGAACGAAATGCAATGCATCAATGAGCTTTCGAAACTCTTTGGTTGTGTGTGATGAATATTTGTTATATATAACGTACGCATATTTATCCATGTCATAACCATGAATATGGTGTGTAAACTCTGTGTCAAAAGAAAACAACAAACAAAAATTTGCTAATATGTGAAAATGTATAATGTACTCGTGAACCTGACCTAACTTCGAGAGAGTCCACTTCAATGAAATGTTTTTCTATGGACGTAAAAACGTGAAACGCTTACGCACAACGTCTTTTTTTGCGCATGAAGAAAGAAATTATTTTAAACACCTGACCATATTACAACAATAACGCCAATGCCAAACCAACTGTCAAGTAATTGATCAATAAGCAGATGAACAAGTTTCTGACTCATAAGTCTAAACAATGCCACTGAAATCAGGTCTTTCAAAAAAAAAAACTAGAACCAAATTTCCAAAATTACGTTTAAATTTAAGTAATTTGCAAATGTCATGAATAATAATAATGGCTATTTTTGGAGTGCAAACAAATTATATGATGATTAGCATGTTCACACATGATTACTATGGACTTGGATTAATGATTTTTTTTTCTCTGTCCCCAATGTTCAAACTAAGAATAAAATTAAATCCACTAAAAGTGGAATTTCACTAGCAAATGATTGCTAATAATACACTATTTTTGTTTTGCACACTTCAATTCAATTTTTTTCTTCTTCATTTAAACAATTTAATTCTGAAGTAAATGTTCGAAAAATGAGTGTGAAATGTGTGAGTTCACCTTGATTATAAAAGGTGCTGACGTTGTTCTGCTCTTTTAACCTTGCGCTTTGTACAAATAGTTTCAATGTGTTTTTTTTATATTCGGTCTTTCTCACCTCTTGTTTTCACTTAAAGAAGATTAAACAACAGCAACTTAGCATTCGAAATCAGTCGGTCAGGTGATGATGGTAATGTTTGTATTTGTGTGACACGCATAGCATTTTTCTGATATGTTAAACTGCAAGCAAATAAATCAGTAGTTATGGACAGCACAACAGCAACGGCAGCAGCAGACGTTCGAGTGTGAATGGTTTGTTTACCTCGAAATTCCGTTTTTTTTTCTCTCAATTAAATTTATGTATATTTTCCTGCCTCCCGGATCGTAGCCATGCAGATGTATCAGCTCAATTGATTAGAAGATGAGCGATCACATTTTTTTAATTAACATCATTTAGTGTGTGTAAATATTGAAAAGACGCCAAGTATTCTGTTTTCGACTTAATGAATTTTGCAAATAAATCATGGACAGGAGAGGTAACGATATGAACCCATATAGTGTATGTGATTTTTAAATGATATTTTATATATACGCCAATTGAAGTAATCATTTCCGTTTGCATAATGGACTGAAATGTTCAGAGGGGAGTTAAAAAAAACACAACATGTTATTCTTACTAAGCACGTGTCTCGGCCATCCAGCGAGCACTTGTTCAATTTATTTTACGTATTTTGTATGTGTATGTGTTTGTTTGTTATTATTTTAAACATAGGCAAAGAATATCACAAATATATAATCAGCTAATTCAACATATTTTTTGTATGTTTTATTCTAATGCAAAGTGTTGTTTTCATTATAAAGGTTCAAAGTCTTGTCTCAGGTGTGTTGGCATCTTTCATTCAATCAAAATTGCCAATTTCCTATATTCATACAATTTGAAGCGCATTTTGTTGCAACCTTGCGTCATAGCTTGAAATCAATTCACTTGACATATTTTCATTTTTGTTTTATTTCGTTTTGTACGAGTCTACAAGACCAATTGATACTTTGTACTTTCTAAACATTACTTAACAGTTCTATAATGATTTTGACTTAAAAAAAAGACTGAGCTTATGAATTATGACAAATCAAATTCAACATCAAATAAAAAAAAATGGCCTAACTTAAATCAGCTCGTGTTGATCGATTCTAAATCAATCATTATATGTATTTTTTGCTTAAATTCCAATGACTTATAAGCTTACAATCTATCATGCCCGATAATAAGTAAACAACGATTTCAAATTCAGTCGATGTGCGGTTTTCAGTTCAACCACTCTTGTCGTTCCCTTTGTCACTCGCTTTCTATTCATCTTTTCGTTTGCGTGCTTTGCCTTCGGTTTGAATGCATTTTGTGATTTCTTCTAGGCAACTTTGTACTGAGGGTTCGCTTTGATCAGCACTATAATCCAATCCAGTCATACGACTTAGTGTTAAAATATAAGCGCATGCCACCCGCAAAATGGATAATTTTGATAGTTTTTGTGTATTTGAATAGGATGGAATAGACTGGCGAAGCGTATCAAAAGCAGCAGAAATGGTATGAACTCGTGTTCGTTCCCTGGCATTTGCTTCGATGCGCCTTTCACGTGTCATATTTTTATAATTTCGTTGCGGTGTCAGGCGTATGGCATTCGGTTTGGGTTCATCGATCACTGTTTTCGCTTTTACTGCGTCAGCTTTGATTGGCGTTTTCTTTTTGCAAATTTCAACGTTATTCGATATATTGTTGTTTTCATTGTTGGATTTTTTCGTTACTAATGCTAATGGTTGTTCATCTTGACACACTTTAGAGTTGGCGATGTCAGCGGCAACAGTGACATCGGCTGGCATACGATGTAATGTGGTTACGCCCGGATGTCGTGCCAAAACTTCAGCCTCATTTGGCAAATGTTGTTTATTCGGTTCTGGAATCCAAGGCCGAAACGATGCATCTGATTGATTCAACTTTTCCGATGAGTTCAATGATTCAATCTTATTGGCACCACCATACACTGATTCGTACTTAAAACGTTTCTTAAGCGGGATATCATTTTCACATTTAATGGCATCGAATGCTTTTCGTTTTGGTGGCAACACAATGCTACCCAATTTTATGTCAATGGAGTCATCGGATGCGTCCGCTGAACTTGGACTACTTTGGATACGATCCGATTGATAGTCGTCGCCAATTTCAGAACCGCCAGAACAAAATCCAGCATCACGTTCCAACTGTGATGGCGTTTTCGATGAATCTAAGATAAAAAAGGGCAAAAAAGAACAGCGGTCAATTGATTATTTATAAATTCCAAATACTTTCTATATAATTACTTCAACAAAAAATATATTCACGATGAACAAAAAGTGAAAAGAGGAAAATATAACGACAGCGCAGGTATTTTGTGAGCACAAAAAATGCTTGAGAATCACGCGTTTTGAGAATCAAAGAGTGAAACAGCGATAAATGTAAACGAACGACCGAAGAAGAACCATTTTTATGTTACAAAAGTTATTTATTTGGTGTGATCAACAAGTGAACAAAGAACAACGAACCAGTTTCGACGCGATGCGATTTAACGATGTGGAAACATCAAAGAGAGTCCCGAATATTTTGCTGCCAAAGCCATTTTTTAATCGATAAAAAGGAATCTTCGTTTGCACAATTTTTTGCTTAAGTATTCTTCTCCTTTTCTCTTTTCGGGCTGATTGCCGAATTTAAGAAAAAGCATCACACACGAATAAAACGATAAAAAGGGGGAATTTTCCCATTTGGAATGCAGATAAGATGAGAGAGAGAGAGAGAAGGAGTGCCTTCTTTTTATATAAACCTCAACCTTTTGTATGTCTGTGATTGGTTTTTTTTTCCTTTGCTAAACGTAAATGTCCGTGTGTGCCAAAATGTCAACTAAATTGAAATGGCATATTACAAGAGAACACATGGGCTATCATGGTTGGTTTCGGCGACACAAACACATAGTGAATGCGATACGTTGTTTTTTTTTCATCCGATGATTTATTTGGTGCGGCATCATTGAAAATACCGAAGTAAGCAACGATGTTGTGTCCGCGTGTGTAGCCAGATGGTGCACGTATATACGATTTGGCATCTATCCCGATCCGTCCATTCATCCATCATGATGGCGTGTATGTGTGTCTATAAAAACTTTGGTTCGCATATGTGAATGATTCAGTGGTTTTTAATTTAGATTGCACGAAATTCAATACGACCGAGACGAATAATTTGTGTAATAATATCTATTACCTTGTTGCATTGTTACACTCGTTGATGATCGTTTCATTTTCTTATGTCTCTTTGCTCGAGACCTTTTATCTGCTCTAAATTTTCAATTGTAGCGAAAACAAGCAAGTACATGTTGTTTTTGCTGTATTGTTGTAGATGCCAATTCGTCAACCGTTCTCAACCATTTTTTGATGCATCGTCATTGATATGCATGCATACATGTATAAATAGCATGGAATTATTTTCACTCGAAACACTTTAAACGTATACATTTTTTACGCCATTTCTCTCTCTCTCGTTAAATTTTGTAAGCAATTTTGCACATAAAATGAGTTTCATAAAAAAAATCCGAACGCATTTTGTTTGTGCGAAATCGAACAGCGTAATCGAAATAATCGAGCCACATAAAAGAGTAAAAGGTAAGGACAGAACATATTCTCATTCGCTCTCAAGTACTTTTTTCGCGTCTTCGCTTTGAGTGGCAGCATCAGCGGCGACAACGTCGTCGTTATAGTCAACGACAAGCAACATTAAAATGCGAAATGCAAAGAAAGAAAAGAATTGTGCCGCGACGAGAGAACGAGAGAAAAAAAACCCATAATGCTTTATACCTTGGACGGTTTGCATCATCATGTGAGTTTCTGTGGCGCATTTTTGTGTGTGCTGTTTGCTGTGTGCACTCTCCACACCAATAAGAGCGCATTTGTGTGCTAAATATGCGAACTAAACCAACATTGGCAGACAAGTGTTAGGTCATTGGTTATGTACATCGTTGTTTTTGTTCGTTTTTTGTTATTGTTGGCGTTCTTTCTACTCGATTTTGCATTGCCAACGTTGTTATTTGCTTGCATGCATCGATCGCACTGCATGCAACCTAACATACACACACACACATTCGCATATTGATAAAATATTTTATTCGTCGCGATATGTAGAAAATGGCATTCATATACGATTCGCATTTTTTTCCTCTCGTTGAATACTGGCACTGCTGCTTCGTGTGTTGCAGGCGCTTTTTCGATTCGCGAAATATTCTCGTTTTCATGTGGATGTGGAAAATATGTTTTTATGGCGCCAGTTTAAGCAAACGTGTCTCGACAATCGCCGTCGATGCTATCCTCTTTTCTCTCGCGCTCATTCAAACCAACTTACAACATTTGGTTGTGCTGCCTTTTTATCTCCATCAAGTAAAATTGCAATGTTCAATGAATTTGCAATGGCATCACACACACGTTATGACTTTGACCATCAACAAAAATCGGTGCCTTCGAAAAGTTCAGAACTCATATTCAAAAATACCCACACGCACACAAAAACTATTATACCAAATGAAATATGAATGAATGCTAAGGATGTGATTCATTGAGGCATTTTATTTTATTGCGATAGAAAATGTCGTTTGCCTATGAACAATTTAGAGAATCGCTTAAGACGTTCATTGTGGAATAGGAAATAGAACAGCCATGTCATAATCAGTGCTATGCATATGTTATGAAAACAATGTAAATCGCAGAGTGAGAAGTATTTAGCAAATTAGAAACGTGTCAAATGTGTATATCTTGCAAAATTTTTAAAACATATTTTCATGAATACATATCGTGAACCGTATAGCGATTATTTTTATTTTCATCGTTGTGTGTTTACTTTTGTTTCATTTAAGTCGTGTGACTGTGACGAGTCAATTGATAAACATCTGAATACTATCAGTTGAATGTGCGTAAACCCAACGACGAACACCCAACGCAAACAAAATCGCGAACTGAATTAGCACCAAACGAGAAGCATGTGATGTGCTATGACTCAATTTTTATTCAGTAAATACAACTGGTATGCACACCTGTTTCTATTATTGTCACTTTATTATATCGATATGGTAATCGTTCTTAAAAAAAAAATCTTTGTGCAAAATTGCTAATCAAGTCACATGATTTTTTAAATCATCAGATTTATTTAGCATACTCTGACACTGCTGCTAATTGATTTCGTTGGTGCAAAATACATTGTATTGAGAAAAAAAAATGCGTTTCACCAGAACAGTAAGTATAATAAATATAGAAGCTCACGTATATTAATAAAAGTTATTGTGTCATTTTGTTTTCAAACATTAACCTTCGATAAGTATTGGAGTGAATATGACGGAAACCAACCAAGTGAAAATCGTGACCCGACAATATGCTTAAATTCGTTCTAACTGTAAAATGGAGATAAAATTTATTCAAAATGAATAAATTCGCTCATTATTATTGAAAAAGGCTGTGAATTAAGATAAGAACAAGTAAAAACAAAGTGTGTGTAAAAGTGCGTCATCATTTTCGATTCAATCGTCATCCGAACTTTACAACATGGCAAACAAATACACACAGTCTGCACAAAATTTATAATCGGAAATTTTTCACATAAGCATCTGTGAAAACAGATAATCTGCGATTCTCTTAACTCTCACTCCTTCACTCTTCCTACGATACGACACACGAATTTGACCGTAACGCGTTTATCTATATCTTTTTTTCGTAAACATCTCTTCTTTTCATTTGGTCGACAACAATTCATTCCCATTGAAATGAGTTTAATTCGGTATAAAGCGAGAGAGAGAAAAAGAGAAGGGGGGCGGAAAACGATCGACGTGAAGATGTAAGATTCTTTTAGAAATAGTTGGGAGGTCTGAAAGGCGCCATCTGGTCGAATTATATCATGCACAATTCTATATTTGCACAATGCACATCGCGCAACACTCTCGCTCTCTTGTTCACTTCTCAACCAATTCGCTTTTTATGATCAATTTATATCTTTACACATTCATCTTATATTATACATCGTATATGCACTGTGTGTGTGCGCGCATCCGTTACAAATCCAAATCTGTCTGCGTCTTGCAAGTAAGTGTTGCACCACTAAATGCGGTTTTTCTTTAAATTAAAAGAAATTAAATTTATCTCTGAGAGTGATCATCATGTGTAAACATCTTTTCTATTTCAATTCAGGCGCTCTTCTTCGCGGCAATTTCGGTGTGCGTTTAGTTGTTGTTGGTTTTTTTTATTTTGATTTTTGAGGTACACAACACGATTCAATCATGTCTAATATGTTTATTTTTAGTCGGTTGGCTGAAAATGAAATTACACAGAATGAATTTGGGCGTATGTGTGGATGTGACGGGGCGAAAAAAATATCGTCTGTGCAACGTCATCGGAAAAAATTTCAAAACCATATCATTATTTAAATACCGACGAAATGATTTGATTTGTGTGTTTTTACTTTCATTAATTTCTTTTGATTTAGTTTCTTTTTTTAATTCATTTGTTTGTTTCATTTCTGTTTCGTATGCCGTTCTAATTTTAATTCCCGATGTAATCTAATGGTCACGATGTACATGGCCATTTTGCGATTATAATAATTTTCAATTCAAAATATAATTTGCAGCTGTTTGAACAGCTACGCGACTTAATTTTATTTTTGTTCGTTTTTGTTTTGGGTAAATAACATTTGCAAACAATGTTTCAATTGAAAACAATACGCTTTGAATCAACACGGTCGATAAATTATTGAAAAATTGATGACGGTGAGACTATTTTTGCGAAAAAAAATATATTTTGAATTGGATAAATCGAATTGATTTGCGCAATATAGTTTGAATTGTGTCATGCATATTTGCCCTTTGACTTGTTGACATCGCGAGGAAGAAATCTTTTTTGAATTGTTATTATTTCTATTTATAGTTAGTTACCTTTGAATAAAAGTGCGGATAAATCCGTTGCCCGTATTTGATTGTAGCTTTCATTCATTTCGGATGGCATTATGAGATCCGCACCACCTTTTTGCTCGTTTTTCACTTTCGTTAAAAACACCATTTATGTAACCCGAAAGCGGATAGCACACTTTAATTTTTTATATTTGTTTTTTCTTCTTCGCAACAGTTTAACTCAATATATTCTGTTTGATCCTTTTTTATCGTTTCTATAATTATGTTCTAGGATTTTGCTTCCAAAGAAATAATATGATCACGATTTTTTTTTATTCAATTGAAGGTGGAAAGCAACTATATTGTCACCTCCGGTCAGCAGAGAGAAAAAACCAGTAAAGTAAATCACTGATGAGCACTTTGAAATTTGGTTGAGATCGATAACTCAATGAATTTATATCGTTTGAGGTTTACGTAAATCGATGTGAAGCTTTTGTTTTGAGAGCGTAAACGTAACAGCAACCGTTCAATGCAAGTGTTCTGTTCAAACTGAATTTATCGGCACGGAATTTGTGTCTGTTTGGGACGCGTCTGAAGCGAAAAACAAATGGCAATACATAAAAGCAGCAGCAATAGCGATGCGACGACTGCTTGCGTTGTATACAACGGCAACGTATGCACAATAGGCCGATATGTGAATGAGTGGCAACTTACGAAAAGACAGAAGCAGAGAAAGAGAAGGAGAGAACCTGAATTCCAAATTTTCCTTAGCTTTTTTTTATCCATCGTTCGGCTTTTGGTTGTTTTTGTGATATATATTTTTTATTTTGTTCATTTTCTTGGCATGATTCATTGTGCGTGTTCGTTAAATGACATCGCCCGGTATGTACATTTGCTTTGAATAGCCTTGACCGATCGATGCGATCGTCTTTTTATTATAGCTTTTGATATCATTGTATTTTTTTTATTGAGTCGATAAGAACATGCCGATGTTTTAAATTGCCGACCGACACCATGTGTACTGATTGATCTCACTGTCATTTTTAAACTCTCATTAGTTATCATATTATTAGTTGCGGTTGTTTTTTTATAGAATACCACCGAAACCAAAATGTGATTTGTGTATTTAGTGAACTTTGCCACATCGAAAGCGATGACGATTCTCATCAAAATTGATGAAGACAATCAAGTTCAAATACCCTGCACTTGTTGATAAAAATTCAAACGCTTATTTTAGTTCCATGAATTGTTTAGTATGAGTCGTAATTAAAAATAGACAATATACGAATGTTGACAACGATGCAGCAGACGGCTTGAATCTTGAACAACGATAATATTGCAAGCCTATGACTATGGAAATTAAACTGTTTTGAAGCAATTAAGACCTCATCAAAGATAAATAAAAATAGATGTTAGCTTTGCACTTTTATTACTTTTCCGCACACACCTAGTGTGTAAGGTAAAGTATTGGAATCGGTCGAAAAATTAACACCCATAAAAAATGTGTTTTCTGGGTGTTTTTGGGGCCAGGGAACACGAATCCAGCGTTTTTTCGATGTCCGAATGTATGTGCGTACCCTGTACCCTGTACCCTGTACCCTCCCAATGAGCCATTTTTACTAAAGCTTATGCATTCACTGTATGCATGTCGTATGTATATGATATGCATACATTTGTCCACAGCTACACACAATTTGCACCATTTATATGCATGATTATATGCATACGATATGCATAGCATTTTGATTTATACCTATTTTCTCTGATTATTTTTTTTTTGAGTTTGAACTCTTTCAAGAAAATAAATTTGTTTGCTGTACGCAAAAATTTGTTAACACGATAACTTTCAAACAAGAAAAGTAATTCAAAATCTGACTTCACAGGATGATTGGGGGTGCCGAGGAATAACAACCATTAGATTTTGAGCGACTTTGGTTGACAGGGTAAAGTGTCATGTCTGGTGTGATGCCCATGTCCATCCATGGGAAAAATTCAATTTTTCTTCCAAAAGTGATATTTAATGTATTCTTAAACACTCAAAAATGTGTATTGGGAGGTTTTTGGGTACGAGGAAACCGAATATGACGTTAGTTTTGCGATACAATCAACTTTCGAAACACTTTTCATACAAAAAATTAAAAAAATTTGGATTTTTGTATGGAAGCCATGCCTGTATGATATCGTAATGAGCTGAAACTTTGCACAGGTTATTTTTATCACACATAAATACTATTCCGAGAATTTGAAGACATTTCAACGAATATTAGGGGCACCTCCCGAACAATATTTTGGATTTTTCGCTCTGAAACGAAATTTTGTATGGGAAGTACCCTTAATATGCATTGAAATGTCTTCAAACTTTCAGAATGTTAACTTTTTGTGAAAAAAATAACCTCTGCAAATTTTCACATGATTACGATATCATAAAGGCATGGCTCCGAAACAAAAATTCCCATCTTTAGTACTTTTTGTAAGAAAATTGCTTCGAAAATTATTTTTATCTAAAACTAATGTCAGATTTAGTTTTCTTTCATGTCGTGGATCACAGTGCGGAAAAGTTCATCTTACGGATGTAAGACATTTTATTGTTGTAAGACTTTATTTATCAAATTGATATATTTCCTGTTGTCAGTTTTTTTAATCGATCAAAAGGTGGAGTGTACTCATTTCCTTATTAGTAGTTCGCCTATAACGGCGTTCTAGTTTTTTTTTAAATTCTGTGTATTGTTTTCAACAATGTCAACGAGTTGCGAGAAAGAAGAATAGTGAAAAAATAACCGTCAAGGGAGACGTGTGGCCCACATAAAATGCTAGCCATGTAGTCATCTGGCAAATTTTCAGCAATTAATGTTTTAAGAAAAAAAGAACACATAAAAAATCCGTTCTGATTTAAATTGTGAGTCCAGGCACAAAAAAAGCGAATATTTATCGCATTCGTTGAAATATTTTTGAGCGAATGACGGCCAGAGAGAACGGGAATGCACACGAATTTGCTGTTGTTTCATGCGTTGTATTGTTAAGCGTCCATTTATTGTGGTGTTGAGTATTTGCCACGGCTTTTTCAAACCAAATGCATTTAAAAAAAAAGGTCGAATTTAATTGAAAGAGCATGTGATGCCAGTGGAAATATACAAATACATAGTCAACGTTCATTTGTATCGTGCGAGAATGAAATAGATTTTGACACAGCTGGCGCCTTTGCGGCCCACGCAAAGTAAATCGCTCCGAAAACCAGTCCTGCATTCGTCTAAATGTTTGTTTGTTCGTTCAAGAGATGTTTATATGCATTGCGTGAATTGTTGTCGATTCATATGTATTCTATAATATCCGTTTATCTTGCGACGAGCACAGCCGGTGCAATTTAATCACGTCTCGCTCGCTCTTCTCTCTCTCCCTTTCTCTTTCTCAATAAGCCGATGTACATATAAGTGTGTACTAATAAATGGCACTGACATGCACATTTTTTAAAATTACACCACAGCGATTTGATTTTCATTTTCATTTAGGCACTAATGTAATATTCATTACACGCGTGTAAATGTATTATGACGGGTAACGGTACTCAAATTGCCAGCCGATTAATTTGTGATGAGAGATATATGCATTATGTATTGAGCACATCCTTTCAGTCGTTATTGATACTGTTAGCGGATCAAAGTCATAAAAGCCACATTTTACAATTGATGCAAATGAGTGTCGATGAATCGCACCTGTTTTCAAAATCGATATGGTGAAGAAAAAGCGTCGATAGACGCAATTACGGCAATGGCGACGATGTAATATTCTATCTATTTTTAAGTTGCCAATGGCAAAAATCATGAAAATTCTACTGAAGGACCCGTGTTGTGTACACAAATTTAATGGCCATTTCGTGGTTGAATACATATTGATAAATCCCGGCCACCAAGAGCAATATTAAACAAAACCGATTTGCGTCAAAATATTTATCTCACACCATTTCTGACATCGACGTCAACATTCCGGCCGATGATTCGACGGCCTTTCATTTGTAAATATATATCTATATGTATATTTTAAAATAGGTTAAACACGCAAGCCGTTTTAATCCTACACTCACATCATTCTATATAATTAGTGCGAATGGGCTGAGAACAGAATGTAATACATGAGCGTGTGCGCGGTCGACCGAACGATGTTTTCACATGACTTTGTGTTATTTGCGTTGAAGGAGCGAATGAACGCTCGACTGATCAAAACAGATGTCCACATAAATTGAACGATTTATTGAGCCGAACGAGCGCGGTTAAGCCACATCTACTAATAATAAAAACGCTAAATCAATCTCCTTGTTCGACTTTTTTTCCTCTTCATTTTTCGGATGTCGCTCACTCAAATGGATTATTGTTGTAATAAATCGGATGATGAGTGTCTGTGTGAGTCGCAGTGACAAATTCCGTTAATTTTCAAACAGATTTCAGTTAAATAGCACAATATAAATAAACTCGGAAGGATGTTCGTGTTTGAAAGCCAAGAACATTGGGTTTTTCTCTATGTGTGTGAGCGCCAAATGTCATCAAATCAAATAACATTTCATTTTCGATGTCACATGAGAGTGATGATCTTGCCTTTTGATCTTGGGCATGGATAAATGGTATACACTGAAAATTGAAACAAAGCAGATGCGATTGAGAGCATGAATCAATGCCATCATTGCAATAAGAAGGAAGTCAAGTGCCCCCCTATTACTCTCACCCATAATTCTACGAAATTGTTGCATTTGATTATGATGCCTGATGCGTTCAATTTTCAACAGTTGAAATCGTACACCCAAACCATTCGTGAAAAACCACCCATGATCACTCATTCATAACCGCTTTGCTTTGTGCGTGGTGCGGCAACGATACAGTCAACTTGAGAATCGGAAAATGCTGCTAATTTTCATAAATTTAACCATTATACTATTAAGGATACAGTCGGATGATATGATGTGAAAGAAAACATAAACGACAAAACATCCGACCGAAAAAATATTTGTGTGGAAACCGATTATGCATTTTGGGTCAAATATGGTTGCAACATTTTTCTCAACTCAATGATCTCTCACATTACATGTTTGATCTTGTTCAAAACATCGACAAACATGAGATCGAGTCTTAAATGTGAAAGAGAAATGAATTGAACGCAAAATGTGTTATGGAATGTTTATCCATACCAAAAAATATATAACGCACATGGCGTTAAAATTCAAACAGATTTTGAACGAGTGTGTTGCGCGCACAAACGTGGTAATACATGAATTCCAAGAACGGATTCCATTCATTTCCATCTGGTTTATTTTTTCCACATCATCGTTGTCGTCGTCGACTCTCTGCATTTTTGGCTGTTGGATGCCGGATTTTGGAAGTTTTCAAAAAGAAAAGTACGAACTTTCTTCACTTTTCGTATCATCAGTCATTGTCGCTTTGTCTCATGCGGTGTTCAGTTTTTAAAAAAATCCAACACAATTAATGCTGCTTCGTACGCACTCAATTTAAACACATGCATATTCAAGAAAATAAAGAAAAACTTGAAACATAAATTTACAAAACTAATTTTTTCCTTGAAATTGTTCTGCTCTCGCAATTCGCAATGCAGTCATTGCACTGACTTCCGATTTATTGTTATTATTCAGACATTTTACATATTTATTGATATTTGCAATGATGAACAACAATTTAGCGATTGCATCAGATTTTCAATGAGAATTTTTTGCATGTTTTGTAATGAGATGTAAGCGGCTGTAACCGCACTTTTCCTTTTTCAAGCGATTTCAAAGCTATTTAGAAAAAAAAAGAAACAATCACGAACAATAATTTCAGTCCAGACATTTCAAGCGCACATTGTATGTAGCTATAATTTTAACACTTTTAATAGTGTGCCGCTAATGGAATATTCTAATTTGCAAACGGATTATTATTCACAATTAATTAGGTTGTACAATTGTACATTTTTTCAACGTTCCAAACGATGCGAGCTATTTATGTTATGCGTCAGACGATTGGACACATGCGCTTGCAAAGGAAGCACTGATGATGAGATAGCAAACTGGCTGTTATTCCATTAAATGTTTATGATAAATTTGCATGACATATGTTTTTTTTTCTAGTCTCGTTCGTTCGAAAAATTGAGTGGCAGTTTTAGTGATAGTTTACTTTTAGGAAAAACGGAAGTATTTGTAGCAGCCTTTAAAAGCCATGGACGTGTATTTTTTTTGTTTCAGCAATAAATTACATGATTTTTTGAGAGAAAAAAAGGAAAAGAAGAAATGCCGATTGAACAACAGCCGAGGATCGAATGAATGAAACTTTGCATCGTAACGACTAATATACACATTTTACTTTGTTATTGTCGTCTCGTTTCTCAGTGTTGTTCTGTTTTCTCTCAAAAGGAATCGATAATATGCACTAAAAAAACTAAAATAGATCCAAATGCAATCGTCTTACGCGTGCACATGGTGCATATGGTTGAATTTGGCCCGTTTGCTTGATTGTCTCTGTTTCTCTATTTGTTGCAAGAAATGTGTGTTTTTTCTGTGAAATTTGTGTGCATACGTTTTTGTGTCCGCTTTTTTTTTCTCTCTCCATATCTCTATTTTCGTTTAGTTGGGCTGATAAATAATAATAACCAATGGCAAATGAAATTCTAAATTTCCGAAAAAATACATATGCACAGATAAAGTATGAGAACACATGTGACGCACGCATAGTTGATCTTCTAGCGCGATAAACAAACGAATCAGCTCTTCGGAAGAGTTGGAAAACCATAATAACATACACACTTCAATTTGTGAAAAAAAAATCGACTGCAAATGGCTGTTAAATGGAAATGACTGTTGACTGTTTATTTATGTAAAAATGAACACGACGCTACTCTAAAAATATTCTCGATGGAATGAGCAAGAGAAAAAAACCTTAAAATCGTCAAAATTGTTGTTGTTTTTTCGGTCGCCTTTCCTGAATGACTTTGTTTGTTTGTTATTTTCGAAATATGACTTACGAGTAAAAAGTAAATACTTTGTGCGTCGTTTTAGTACAACCTTTGTCTATTTGCATCAAAACGGTGTATTTGGTTGGATTTTATGGCCATAAATTAAGTACCGTACGCCTTTTCACTTTGGATATGTTTTAAGTTTTGAGTGAAGGAAAAGAAATATAAACCATTTTTGATTATAACTCTCGCGGCCATATGGTAAATGCTACGACAAATAATTACTTTTTTCTTATTTCAATTGCTTTCAAATCTTGCAGTCCGTGTGTGAGAAAAAAGTGTAAATTAAACTCTTTCATTATTCTTCAAATAGATGTGTCATCAAATTTACCAGTTTTTTTGTGTTTGACTAATTTTGAGTGTGTTTCGGGTGTTAAAACCTCATACAGGGCAACGTTTAAATGTTCTTAATCTTGTACATTCAAACTGATTTTTAATTGAGGATTGTGTGCTTACATGTGTTTTATTTCAACGTTGTAATTTTCATGCACGAATTCTCCACACAGGAGGTACATTCCATCGCCGAAAGAGAAAAACACACGTGCATTTCCAAATGTTCTGCTTGTCTAGTTGTACCTGTTGAACGAGAGTCAAGGCGCCATCCATCTATAGATGCTCCTTTTCCTTCTTTTTTAGACATTTGAACACGTTTTCAATGCAACAAACAATACAGTAATGAAACTTGTTTCGATTTTTCGACAAGATAAGATCATAAACGCTACGTGCTTTTAATCATTTTGCTATGGTTGATGCATTGTTTTCTACTTCTCAAACACATACGCACAGAAATACATGAAAAATAGAGAAAAACGTACAGTGAACATATCTAGCGAACGATAAAAGGTACCAGAAAAAAAAACAAATGTTAAATTTTGAAAGTTTATTATTACTTGCACCTAATAATCCGACAAAAACACAAAACTTGTCAATGGTATGGAATGCGAATAACGAAAGATTTCACAAATACCATGTGTCAAGTGAGTATTTTTGCTAGTGCGGAAGATGTCATAAAATAACTCAAACTAAAAACAAGATTTCATTTAGATAAAAAAAAATATGTGCATTTAGGTAAAATTTCCAATTTTTGAAACGACCAAAAATACGTAAAAAGATACGTAGTTTTTGTGCAAAAATACCATGTCTCATAGAAGATTGATTGAAGAGGAACCGATAATTTCCGCTTATGAAATGACTTTTTCAACGAACATAAAATTCTTTCGTTCCTCCTCAGATCGTCACATAAAAAGATCAATAAAATTTTTAATTAAATGCAGTTTCAATGGTTCATAAAATGATTTGGCACGAACCACACAACAGATTAAAAAAAAGTGTTGAATTAATTTTTTTCTGTTCATTTTCATTTTCCTGAATGCCAAAAGGCATAATAATCGATGGCACCTGACGAAATAATTGTTCGAGAAAATGTGTCGAAGTGCATGAAATAACGACAAAAATGAAACACATTTTTTTTATTCTAAACACTGCGCATGAAGTTTTATCGCTTGGAATGGCTTGCATTCATTTTCACTAGCTAAAATTCCTGTATTTTTTTTGTCTGATCAGATGGCCACCATTGCTGCTGCTGTTATTTCGGCGCGGTCAGGTGAGCACTCACAATATTCACACAATGTACGGTGCGCTGTTTTCCGTCATCATCGCATCACATGTCTCTCTCTTGTGTAATTGATACGATTCACCGTGAAGTACATGTGTGCAGCAAACGACCAATGCGCATATTTTCCAACCGCCTGTTCGGAAATAGTCTTCTTCCTGCATTTTTTCGTTTTTTTACTTAATTTTTTCGGTCCTTTTGGCCGAACGTTTAATGCTTGCCTTAGTTTTGTCAAAAAAAGAAACATAATATACATTGTTTCACATAACCTTGCGATAATATCGTTTTCAACCGAAAATCGAAATGTGGAAGACAGAGAAAGAAAAGACAACCTGACGTTAAAATGCGTTGTATTTGACCTACGATTAAATAATTTATAAGGCTATTCGGCTCATATCGAAAGCTGCCTATAATTTAACACACACCAAAATGTGCATCATAATAATTGTTAACATCAACGGACGAGAGAGAGAGAGGGACATCCCGAATTACAATAACAAAAACAACAATACCTATAAAAGTGGCAGTGGCAGTGCCAGTGCACAAAATGTAGCAAGAATTTCACCAAATAAATTAGTTCACTTACACCTCTGACTATTTTGCAGCTGATTTCTTCGAAACGCTCCTTTTTTATTTTCGCTTTAACGCCACTTTCGTACCAAACCAACGCTTACTCATTCCCATACCTAGCGCAGGTGTGCATTGCTGCCGGTTCTTTTCAGTTTTCTTAGTCGTTTTTATTTCTCTATCATGTCTAGCATTTTTTTTACCCCTGTACATTTGTCTTTCATAGACGTTGTCGTTTTTCTAACCAAATTTTTTTTTTGAAAGTCATCCTTTCTTGGTTTATTGTCTGGAAATAAATTCCGTTTGGTACTTTTTTTATTTGAAACCGACCTTTTTACCGTCAAGGTATTTTATTTAGTCTGGATTTTTAAATCCCTTTTTACTCGATCGCTTCAAATATTTAAATCAGCTTAAAAAAAATCACAGGAGGCAATAAATGCATCGAGCAATTCTATTCATCAATGAAATGCTTATTTACTGTTTTCTTCTATGGCATATAAAATCTCACACTGTGACTCATTTTTGTTTTCACGCAATTTCAGACCTGTTTCTCGTTAGATGCACCGGTTTTGTCGTGTATTATGACACTTCAATTAAATCATGTCTTTGGAACTAATATTTAAAAAAAAACGACAAGAATTATTCCTTACCTACCTTACTTATGTTATTTTATTGTGTGAGTAATGTATACAAGAAAATAATCTTCGTTTTATTACGTATCAATAATTTTATGAAGTGATTTCAAAGAATTCTTTATAAGGATTATTTTGATCGCCCTGAAAAGGGCGGTTTTTATTTACAGATTGAAAACAAATCAGACTGATTTGAATTTATGCTTTTTTGGTTTCGGTCTTCTTTGGCAACAAGACGGCTTG
>NW_022198383.1:6505423-6538754 GCF_009176525.2 Contarinia nasturtii | reverse complement strand
TCCACGAATTTCAAACGTGCCCTATCCATTTCACTTTACTATGATCATCATAATTCGTCTATTCAAGACTCGATAACAAAACAAATCAATGATTTTTATTTCGGAAACAATTTCTCAAAAGATAAATTTACGAATTTGACAACTGTAAATCAGCATTGAATTCATCAAACATGCCTTATTAACTTATGAAAATTTATGTCAATTTGTAGTTATTCGGCGATGGATGGTTTCTCGACGCAATGGACTCTTATTTACGAATGAGACTTTCACACAGAGATGCTGCACCCACCTATGTATATTTACTCACTCATAAAGCATCTATCAGTTTTTCTGAAGTATTTAATGGTGATCCGGAGACATTTTATGGTAAATTGATAATCAAAGAATTAATTTGAAATGATAAGAAATGGAATGAATTTTGAAGGTGTATCTCATGCTGATGAGCAGCTTCATTTCTTCCCGATAAGTAAAAAACTCTTTTCGAACTCATTGCCAACAAAAGAAGATGACGAGTTGCGCAAATCGCTTGTACAAATGTGGGTAGACTTTGCTCGAACTGGGTAAGTGATTCGGCTGCTGAATCGATTAAGAGAACTGCAAATTAAAATGTTTAAATTTTGCATGTGACAGTAATCCAACTCCTGAATCAAGTAATTTACCAAAATGGATTGAAGCAAAAGAATTTCCGCTGAGATACTACCGCTTTGGTAATCTTAATTTTGATGGCAAACCAATGTTTGGAATGGAAGAAAATGGAATATTTGAAGAGCGTACTAAATTTTGGAGAGAAATCGAAGCATTTCAACCCAGTGCCAATTGAACATAAAATAGAATGCAATAAAAATTAGAGCAGAACTATATGTAAATGTATAGATATTTTGTTTGGATATTCGAATCAAATAAATGCTTTCATTAAACAGAGGATTTTGTTCGATTTTGTTATTTGTTTTTGTATTATTCAGTCAATTTATGTATAACATTTTCCTCAAATTATTGTGCAAAGCAAATGAATTCTTATATACTATATATCTATTCTAATCGTCTTGAGATGGTGCCGTAAAAATGGGGTGACGTTTTTTGTGCGAGTAAACATATGGATTAATAATGTCGTCCGTGCTGTATAAAAGAAAAGAAGAAAAGGCCGATAAAAATCAATGTGTGAAATTAACCTCTTGGCTAAATAAAACTCATATGTCGATTTGCTCACCGTAGTTTTTTCGGTGGTGTACATGGAACAACTTCGTCCAAATTCTCCTTATCTTCCTCATCAACTGAAATTGTATTGTTGTCCTCATCAATTGAACGACCGCGTTTCAAGCTACCGGCACTATCTCGACCAAAAACATTTGTACAATTCTTGAGTGTGACACAGCCACAAGAATCGTTGCAACTGTTTCCACTTCTACGGCAGCCACAATGACCTTCCTTGCATCCTGTTTTGCATCCACAAACACCCTTTGATGATTTCGATCGCTTTGGCGCTGGTTTGCTTGGTTTTGGAATTGGCTCCATAATCGACTCATTCTCAGAACCTTGTGAATTTTGCGAATTTAAACGCTGCGAACGGTAAAATTGTTTAATTTTCTTTGATCAACTTCAATAAATTGAATTCAATTATGTACTAACCGTCGTCTTGCGGCGCGACCATTTCTGCAATGGAGTTTTAACCCAGTCAGGATCCATCGATTCGTCATCATCATCCACGTTGACCGACTCCATTGTATCATCTAACTCAATGGTGACCTAATTTAAAAATGTATTCATTAAAAACAAACGGCCAAAACAAAATTAATATAAAATACCTCTTCAATGCGTTGCTTTATTGGACGCTTGTATATTAATTTCGAATCTCTAATCTGTTCAATTTCAGCTTCCTTCTCATTCAGTTGCGCCTGCAACAGTGCTATCAACTCCGATTGAGATCCTGAAATAAATATTAGAATCAAATACAAATTACGTTATGAAGTGGATTTTTAAAGATAAAATTACCTTCGGATGCAAGTGCTTTTAGTAACACTGATTGCTTTTCCACGTTTTCATCAACCAAACGCTTCATTTCATTCTGTAAGTCATCTGATTTCCGCTTGAATTCATCGGCCATTTGTTGTTTTTCCTCGTGCAATGCATCGATTTGGTGTTTCATATCACGAGCTTGGGCAAAATATGTGTTGAAATTGCCACGATTTTCAACAAATGTATTGAGCAAATGTCTTACAATGCTACGACTCTCTGGCAATGTTTGATATGAATCTTGAATTGCTTTGATCTTTTCGTCCAAATCATTTGTTCGAATTTTTTCTCGCAAATCCGTTATTTGGGCGTTGTGCATCTCAATTTCTTCTTCAGTCTGTTTCACCAATTCCTTATCCTTTCTGCGTTTTGCCTTATTTAAACGGGTGGTTAGCTCAGCTCTTGCATCATTCAAGCGTTCATATGATTGTTTGATATCAACAATTGAGGAAATCAATTCAATCTCCTCATTCAACCAAGCTGCCTTTTGAGCCGGAGCATTCTTGTTTGCTAGCTTACTTTCTTTGTTCTTTTGTACCTTCAGCAGTGCTTCTTTAAGCCGTTTGTTTGCAGCATTCGATTCTTCGAATTTGCGTTGAAGAACAATTCGTTGTTTTTCATGGAGTAAGTCCTTTTTCACGGCTTCAGACTCAAGTTTTCGTTCCTTTGTGCGCAACTGAACAATTTCCTTTTCACGTTGTGCCTTCCATTGTCGGAACTCATCACTTTCAAATTTCATTTTTTTGATCAATTTCACTTTATTTTGTTTCATTTCAACGATTTCGCTGCTCAATTTCTTAATCTGATCGCCATCTTTCTCGTGTTGTTTCAACAGTTTGGCTTGCACATTGTTCTTTTGCTTGATTTCGGCAATTTGAGCTTCAAGGAGTTGCACACGTTTTCGCCGTTCTTCGGCCAACTTTACGGAAACCGAACCATTTTTATTGCGAAGCGCCAATTTAAGTTCTTCTTGCTCTTTTTCCATTTTCTTGATCATCTCTTCGTACTCTTTCATTTTCGCTTTAACATTTTCGGCATCATTTAGACTGCGGAATTTTTCATAGTTTTCGATTAATTTGTAATGCAGTTTCTCTTTGACATTTAACTCTTGCTTAAATTCTCGCAGCTCTTGTTGGTATTCCGTTTGTTGTTTAATGTACTTATCGTTAGTTTGGGCCAGCTCTTCGCTGTCGGCCAGTGATGAACGTGATACATTTATCGATTGTGATTCTGTGTGCTTTAAATTTTGTATAATGCAATCGTTTCGTTCCTTCATGTGTTCGGTCAAGTCCAAAATGCTCGTTGTAATCATTTGAACTTTTTCTTCATATTGTTTTAGTTGTTCGGGCGACATATTTGTTGTGTTTTCTTTATCCAATTTATCGATTTGTCCTTTCAACTCGGTGATTTTTGCATTTAACGACTCAATTGTCTCTTCATATTCGGTTAACACGTTCTCACGATGTGCCATTTCAAATAGTGCCATTTGCATTTTTTCCGCCAATTCACGATTATCTTTTTGCAATTGTGCTTTTGTTGGTGGCTCTTGACATGACTTACATTTTTCAACCGACGTCATATTTCCAATGCCAGATTTTGACAACAATTCAACGCGCAGCGATTGAATTTCTGCCTTGAGACGATTAATCTCAGCCGTTTTCGGATCTTCGTTGACAATTGGTTTATTTTTTATTTTACGTGCACGATCTGCATACCGTAGTGTGCCAATGGTTTCGTCACAATTGTAATCAGCTGGACTGACACAGGCGATCATCACTGAATCACATAGAAATGAATGGAAATAATATAAATTAATCAATAGTGTTGCAATGCAAAACAAGTATAGTGAGCCGGTCTAATACTACGAGCAATACCACCACCAACACTACTACTACTACTGAAGCAAAGAATAATACATACATGTAATTGAATTTCCGCCAAGTGAATCTTGTAGCAAACGCGTCAATTTCGAATCACGATAACCAATGTGTTTGTTATCATTTGGATTTGTTGAGCCCAATGCTGATATTACATTTCCCAATGCCAATAAACCTTGATTTATTTTAACACCTTCTTTGAATTGTTCTCCCACCGCTTGAGTCTTTTTCGATCGTTCCGAACCGGCTAAATCGACCAGATGAAATTTGGCAATCGTCGCAGAGGCTGGATCTTCTTTCGGAATCTTTTGTATGGTTACAGTGAAGATTGCATGGCTTCGACTGGATTGTGCATTCATAGCAGTTGCACCAACTGCTCGAAATGATGAACCGTCCATCAAACACTTGGTCGTGGATACAGTATCTTTTACAATTCGCTCAGTTAGATTTGGAATAACGATTTTTCCATCTACTTCGCGAATGTCAACAATGCTTTGATCTCTTTGATTTGTTGTCAACAAATCGTACAATTTCTCTTGATAGAGTTCGACAAATGAACAATTTACCGTGAAATCGTTGTCAATCTCCATTGTTGTGATTTGTTCAAAGATCTCATTGACAGCGCGTGGAATAACACCCACCTCATCGATATCACCGTTGCTATTATAATTTGTGCCCATGGTATGGGTTTTTCCACTGCCTGTTTGACCATACGCTAGAATCGTGACATTGAAGCCTTCAAACAATTTGAACACCATCGACCTAACAGCATTGTCATAGATCATTTCCTGTGAATCTTCCGGTGAAAAAACATAATTGTATGTGTACTTGTCCGATGTTTTTGTGCCTGTATTGACAATCACTTGCGGATGTGTTGCTGTCTTATGCACAATACTTTGGCATCCTCTGTCTTTCTCCGATTTGACCAAAGGCCGAATCCGTACTGCAACCTTCACCGTATCATCTGATGACATTTTCGTCGTTTGTTCCACCAAAACACGTGAATTCTAACGAAAAGAAACAAACAAAAATGTTATACAAATTGTATATTGCAGATGCCTGATCAAAATGTGAAACTTTGACACCGTTAGATGAATGTGCAATTACTTCAACAGCAATGTACAATGGAATGCTGTGCATTGGGATGCAACATGCATCACTTTACAATGAAAAATTAATGTTAACAAACATATTCTTTGATTGCACCGATTAATTTTTCTTATTCACCAACTGTAATTTATAAAAATGTTGAATGCATACAACAAAAGTTGATGGTGTACGATACTTACTCTCAGTAATGCGCAATGGTTTATTTGAACTCCCGAATATTCAAGTCAAAATAAAAACAAAATCTTTAAAATATTCACTAACGAAAGCCAAAAATGCAATAAATAACAAATTATGAACGAAAATTTAAACGAACATAAGAACAAACACAAAACTTAGAACACAAAAGTTCACTTCATAAGTTGTTTGAGTGATTGTCGGTTAGCGCATAAAATGCGGTGTTTGAATTGAATTTTATGTGAATTCGTTGCTTCGAAATAGATGACAGCCGAAGAGTTGCGTTTCGTTCACACGCAAGCTGAATGTATTTCATTTTATTTTTACACAAGTTTAAGCCGACAATACACGAAAATAGATTGGAAATTTGAAAATAAATTTAAATTTAAAAATTATTTAAATTCGAAGAAAACACTTTTATCGATTTTATTTTCGTTAACTCTCAAAATTATTACTAAGAGACATTTAGTGTGAACGCGTCACAAATATACGAAACAAATTTCGATTTTGTGTGTGTTTGTATAATGGTTCTGCTTGCAAACGTGAAACAATGCAGTGCTTTGTAAATAGAATGTCGATGCGATGGTATGCGTTATTCGGAGCAGCTGATGTTTTAACAAAGTGTCAATAATAATGAAAGGCAATAGTGAAATGCAAAGAACGCACACACAAGAAAAACATTGAAACAAACGAAATTATGTGCAGTCACACATCACACAGTGAATTGGATTAGTGCAGTTTAAGTGAGCAAAGCAAAGAGAAATAACCAGAGACGAGGAAACATGAGTGTACAAATGATTTTAATTTAATTATACCATACTAAAAAGAAACGTATATGATTGTTGTTAATATTAAACAGTGTATTTCAGTAAATTGTGTGAACATCGTTGTTTCCACATCCGAATTAGATTAGTTAGTTGTGTGTGCATGATGACAAATAGTTTTTGTCATTTTGTTTGAAGAAATTTTTGTTTTAGAAAAATAAATTCTGATAGCTAATTTGTGTACTTAAATTCATACACAATTGATAATCGGGGCCGATGATCTCAATTAGCATTGGAACTTTAAACTCAAGATAAACGGCCATCAAATAAGGAATGAAAGTTTGCTATTGATAAAGAAAAAAAGAAAGCAGATCAAGTGCACATATATAGGTGAGCGTGTTCGATAAAAGGAAATAGAAAACTTCATTTGTTCGATGACCAGAAGGTGTCTTTGCAAGTAAACACAACTGTGGTAGAAAGTTGCATACACAATATTTGTACACACGGCATTCGATAGAGTTGAAAATGTTTCACAATGTTAACAACGAACTATTTCGAACCGCTTCACAATCAGCCTCATCTTCATCGTCATCGTTCGATGATTTAATCAGCACGACAGCCACAAAAACATCATCATCAAGCTCCGAAATAACAACCGATGACATTTATGGCCTATGCAATGGAACGGCTCAGCGTAGTGAGACTGCAATATCACAATTTGCATCTCGAGTTTTAGAATTTAGTTCGCAGTATGGAAGTGACAACAGTATTTCATATACAGCATGCAATATTACAGGGAGACCATCGAAATATCCAAATTATGGCGATTTTCCGGAAACATTTGCTATGGTAAGCGATATACATAATGGAGTCTTAAACCTTTCAATTGGATTATATTTTCTTTTTATAGCGTTCTTATGGTCGATGGTGGGATATGGCGCCGTCTCGCATATCCGATATTATGCCGCAAACAGTTAACGAGAATATGCCACAAGACTTCATAGGTACTTACTAATCTCTGTTTCTTTTATGCTAGCTTTTATGCCTTCTGTTATAATGGCAATACTAATATTTTATGTTTCTCTTCAGTGGTTGAATTCGAGGATTTTGTGTTTCCCAGTGATATTTCAATTTATGAAACATACAATCCAGGTGCCATTGTGAAACTATGGGCATTTACAATAAATGAAAAATGGGTATGCTTATGGGAAATTGATGAACGCAATGACTCTGGCATTCGAACATGTTCAAACGATTCTAACATTTTTTCGCCAACGATCAAAGATATTAAAATTCCCACCCGAATCATACGTATTGAATTCAATCATCGGAAATTGGACTATTTCACAGGTAGGATCTTTACAAATGATTTTAAGATAGATAGATAGTCTATTATTTTTGTCTATCTAAACAGAAATCGACGGAGTTTTATTGGAAGGGATAAAATTCACACCACGAGACGATTTTCATCATCTCATGAGCATGTCACAAGTAAACAAAGGACCCATTCAACGAAAATTGGAGAAAGTATCATTTACACCAGTGCCAGCACCAAATCACAATCAAGATCAATTGCTCAAAGACTTTTTAATAAAAGACCTCGAGAACTTTATAATAAAAATCAATTGTGGTAATGATCGAAGATGTCCCAATGTACCTGATGCAACTGAAAAGGATCCATACACTTTAAAAAATATGCCTGTAAGTCATTGTCTTTGTACTCGCCATATTTGTATTATTGCATTTTCTCTCTTTTTTTTAGTCTGAAATTTTACTAAAAATTTGTTCCTACCTTGACTTGTTGTCGTTGTGTCGAATGTCACAGACATGTCGAAAATTTCATCAAGTTGCCCGTGACCCATCGCTCTACACCGAACTCAATTTGATGCCATTTTGGGACGTTGTCGATGCTTCAGTAATAAATACATTCAAACAACGATGCCGTTTTCTCAAAAAGATAGATCTCTCATGGTGTGGATTATTTAACAATTTGACATCATCCGATTTCAATGAGTACGTTGGCCAACTACAAATTCGATAATAGTCCATTTACATCATTAAAGTTTTATTGTTTTGTTTTCAGCTTCATTCGACATTGTGGTAAACAAGTGACGCATCTACGATTGAATTCGGTGAAATTTTTGAGTTCAAATAGTCTGGAAACGGTTGGAATGATCTGTGATAATTTGAAAGGTAATATATCATTTGACCATCGATCGAATTACTTGATGCAATTTCATTTTCGTTCGATTTTCAGAGTTGTCATTGAGAAATGCATCGATCTCAAGAGTTACTGGCAATCCATTTGGTTGTTTTAAGAATTTGGAGCGATTGGACTTGTTTCGTGTTGAAATTGCAGAACAGCAAATCACATTAATGCTGGAAAACAACCCAAATTTAAGACACATAAATTTGGCATTCAGTCAAGCGAACATGGATCAAGTGGCAACAACCATCTCGCGGTGTAATTTACATATTCAATCGATTGATATGTGGAAATCACGTGGTCTGTCATCAACTGGCCTAAGGGCACTGGCAGCTTCGTGCTCCGAATTGGAAGAGGTTGACTTTGGATGGTGGTTAGTATAAAAAGAAGAATTTTTTATAAATTCTTACATTAACAATTATTTATGATTGTTTTTGCAGTTTGCGTGACGAAGCGTCACCGGGAGAAAGTTTGCTAAAACTGCTCAAAGGATGTCCAAATCTGAAGAAACTCTTTTTGGCAGCAATTCGAGGTTTGAATGATCGTGATTTGGAAAATATTGCGAATCTCTGTCCGAATTTGGAACAACTTGATTTGCTCGGTGTCATGGGTATATCAACCATTATTATCCATTATATGCTATACATATTTGATTTTCATTATATGTCTCCATTACTTTCATTACGTTCCATTACATATCGATTAATATCCATTTTTTTCTTTTCTTTGTGATTAACCCTAGGCATATCAACCGAAAAATGTTATTTGTAAGTTTCCTCTCAAATATTTCGAATTTTCGATTATCGTGAACTTATAACTATTGCTTTTACAGGATTTTAAATCAGTGTCCCAAACTAAAATTGATTGATCTGAGCTTTTGTGTTCACCTCGACGATGCACAGGTTAATGTCACATCAAATTCTTTCTACATTTTATCGAACTAATTGAATCGCATTCTATTTTTATAATTAGATTTCAATTTGGAAAGAAACATTTAATGTCACCATTAAAAGAAGTTTTGTTCGTACCGATCACGATTATTCAACACGAAGCTACAACATAATCAGAAACTTTAACTGAACAGCGAATAAAAAAACATAAAATTAAAAAACCTCAATTTGAATTGATTCAGCTTAAAAGGAGAGAGATTAATATTGCATGAACATTTTATTTTGTATTTATATCACGTTATGTATCACAGATGTTTAATGCAAATTGAGGCAAATACTGTTATATTTAAAAGAGAGAATATTTTGTAATACAATACAATGCAAATGAGAAGCAGAAAATGAGCCATTTCCATTAGTTATGTAAGGGAATATTTAGTTTTTAAATAAGAAAACAACACAGAGAAAACCTGATGATGAGAGACTATTTTCGTAAAATTGATTATCCGTTTTTACTGATATTTAATAGAAAATTTTATGTGTGCAAGAGAAGAAAAAAAAACATTTTATTAATCAATACAAATAAAGATATATTTATTTACCCAAAGGAATCGTTATCAATTTAATTTAGCAAAGCGTTCCAACGAATCCTTCATTGATAAAATACAATCTGGTTTATAGTAGTATGAATCGACAAGAGTTTGAATGAATCGCTTGTAAATTTTATGGCGATTTGGATCTATACAAATAACACTGATAAATTTGTCACGACTACCATTTGATAATACGTCCATAGTGCTAAAGAGACTGGCAGTTATGAGCATGTGACATTCGATGAAATGTGATTGAAAATTGTGATCCGTATCCCATGATGAAATGAGATGATCTTCGAAAAATGTGTGCAAAAAGTCAATGATCACTACATCAGGTCTTGGTTGTAACTTTTCTATGCCCAGCAAATATTTGATCAATTCGGTTGCATCAAATGAGTAGCTGAAAACGATATTCATTAAAATGTCTCTGTATAATGTTTCATCTGCACCGTCTTCGATTGGAAGTGATTCGGGCGATTTTCTTGAAATGAACGTCACCTTTTTCCCTGTTCTCGCCAAACAAAATGCAATCTATAGATAATAAATCACCAAAAAAAGATTATAAAAATATTTTAATCACACTCTGAAAAAAGCCACTATTTGGTTGCGAATAGAAGTGTGAGTATTAAACCAAACTTACTCGAAGCAAATTTTGCGATGATTCTTCATTGTGTATAGCATTAAGCAGATAGTTTGTCGATGATTTGTTAGTGTGCATTGTAACAGCTGACTAGATAGAAAACTTGAAAAAATCTAGTAAATTAAGTCCCGATTTGAAAAATTTAAATCAATCACGATTTTTACGCAATTCAATAAGCAAAAGTAACCAAATGTAAACAAACAATTTGAAATGTCATTACAAAAAACAGTCATACGTCATAAATTACCGCCTCATTTGGAACCTAAACCACAACCACAATCGGTTTGAGTCTACGATAAAATGTTTGCTTATTTAAATCGTTAGCATTACGTTTCATAAGCTTGAATTGCAACTGTGTCAGGTGTGACAAAATATAATTTATATTCAACTAAAATGAGCGATCGAATGGAAATCCGCTTGAAAAATATTCATTTTACTCTTATCACATTTAAATATTTATTCATTTTGATAGAATGTTTTCATTTCAATAATGAACACACATATATCTCTAACACAAAGGAACTGAGTGAGTGTTGTAAAATTTTGTTTGAAATTTTGATCTTGATTGATTTTGTTTAAAAGTGGCACTGAATACGAGATAATGTGATCATGGAGCAATGCCATCGTCAAATAAACGACAACAACAAGTTTTACATCGCAGTCACTTCACACATACATTAAGCATATTGTGACGTTATATGCGAAGAAACAATGTGTGCGGCGAATGATATGTAAGAATACATCGAAACACAAATCGCAGCTAATTTCCACATGATGTTCGTACGCGACATTTAATAAAATATCATGTTGAATGTTTGTGTGTTTTCAGTTAACTATTACCTGTCGAATGAAACAAGAGTGATTCGTGTGTCGGTGCTATATGGTGCGTACACTGTGCGATGCACAGTGATTTCCATTTCATTTAAAAACGAAAAAGACTACGAAACAACGAACAATATTTGTATTTTGTATTGTGTATTGTGAATTGAATTCTTCTTTTGTTTATTTACTGAAACATTTTGTTTGCTGACCATCACATATTCACATATCTATAGTGATTACTTTCTCATTCAAAGCCTACTGCTAACATTTGTGAAATGTGATGAACGCGAGAGAGAAAAAAAGCGATAAGTTTGAAAACAACGATTTTTGTTAAGATTTAGGTGATTTAATATTTAGTCTACCGTAGCGATATTTTACATGTAGTTTTTCGCACAACACACAAAAGTGTGTCTGTCTGGAGCATGATCGTTTTGTATTTAAATCATCACGGAATATATGCGATATCTAAATTATACAAAACAAGTGTCGTGTTATTGTTCCGCAAGTTGGATAACCTTGATCGAATTCGTTGGTTGCATTCAATTCTGAATATGATATGAATACAGATTTCTTATGAAAAATTCCCAGCCAAAACTACGCGAAATGGAGAAATGTATAACAAACAGTATAAAACATGCCGACCATTTATCAAATTGTTTTTTTTTTAGCTGGAGATATCGAACTTACAGAGTCTATAATAATCAACGAATGAATCAAGCTTTGCACATTAAATTAGTCACTCATAAGAATTATGCCAGGCTACAAACGCTTCTAATCGGACACATAACACATCAATTTAATTCAATTCTTCACATCCTCCTGATCTCGAATTGTTATCACTGTCCGTTGTCACATTGCAATTCTAATGGCAAATAAAAGTGTTTGTGTCGTCATTTCCACGAAAATAATTCGTTGAACGCGTCATAGCTCATCTCTTTCACTTCTCTGCTCTTCATGCGGTTTCAGTTTCAAATGAGCGAAATTTGTATCTCGTATAATCTTATCTAGTTTAAACTAAATGTTTAAACCTCAATTATTTCATGTTGAGGACTCATCGTTGATCGTTCCTTAAATAAGCCAAACTTTGATTAAACTATTTCATTAAATGTTGACCATTTATCTCGAACGCTTGAACAGTGAACTGATAAAATAGCTATCAAAGTGCCAAACAAAGTAAATCTGTGATACCGTCTACTTTTATTCGTGGTATAATAAACATTTTGTAGCAAAAACAACTAACTAGTAAAAATTTCGTAGCAAAAACGAAAAACAGTTTATAATAAGTTGTAATTGGCTTGTAATTTCCTATGAAAACTACCAAAACAATATAATTACGGTCAAAGAAACAATAGCACAAATAATCACATGTCATCACATGAAATCTATTACAAAAACGACGAATCGCAATAGAAATTCTATTGTCCATCGACATTTTAGTGTGATGCATTTACGAATGCAATTCAATTATCATTAAACCGAATACTAAAACGTGTCATTTCCATGGTGTAACTAATAAACTAATGGTTTTTATGCCAAACTTTTGCAATAAACATCTTTTTTGTATCGAGTGTTTGGAATGTGATGGACAAATTCGATAAATTTCTAAATAATTTGCATCGATACGGTCTTTGCTTCGTATTTATTTTAAACAACTGAAATTTTAAATGAAAAATAGTTTATTTCTCTCATTTGATAAGAAAAAAAAGTGAAAACATCTTAGAAACCTGTGTTTTGTATCAACCAATGTTTGCTTGCAAACAGTGTTCCTATAACGATTTCTTAGAATTGAACATTGATCGATTTAATTGTAACCGCACGAATTTCAATTTTGTTGAAATTAACTTACAATTTTTCTCAACCAAAACATTTTAATTGTTTTTGTTTTGTTTTTTTTTTTTCTCATAGTAAATGGAAGTGCATTTATTGACATTACAGTGAAAAATTAGCCAAAGAATTATATAAGCTAGCCAGTATCAAGAATGTTTGACGTGAAAAATTATAAATTAAAAATGTTTGCCATTTTGTTGTGCCTAATGGTGATTGCGTTGTGCGGTGTCGTGACTACACAAGAGGCATTGCCTTACCAATATGAGCGACCATATCAGAATGCATTTAATCACGATCGTCGTCGCTATAGTGCACCATTCAGTGGTTTTAATGCGGCGTCGTCATTGTCAGGAAATAGGGATTTAATAAGATTCCCCGACGATGGTATGTCACCTGTAAACCAAGTGAGCAGTCTCACCGATGAAAATATTTTCAACGAACGTCATAAAAAAGATAACAAACCAAATCACGACGATGAAAGCCATCATCAACTGTCAAACGAGGTGAGTGGACTTATGCAACTATTTACCGTTCTTTTTTATTTCCAAAAATATCCAAAAATAATTTATTTTCACATTCTTCTCTATCTTAATTGCCATGATTCTTTCATAGTTTTGTGATGAATCACAACGAATGCATATTGTTCGATTATATACAGGTTTTTTACTTTCTGAAAGCAAATGCAAGCCTAATTACTATTCATAAAGTAAAGTTATGGTGTAATCCACTTTGCTGCCGTTCATTATTTAGTTTTTTTGAAAAAATTAGTGCCTGGACTTTCCATTATTCCACGTGAACATTTTGAAGTGACCTGTCGTTTGCACAGTTGTCGATGTTTTTGCCACCAAATTTTGCCAATCACCAGTTTGGCACACAAACTGACTTATACACATGAGCGTAAATATAAATGAATATCCCGGGTAAACAATTATAAAATTCTCAGAAACTGTCTATTGGCGCCGTTAACGGAATAAATACAATTACAATTTTTGCTTACCGCAACGAGACGTTGTGCTAACTAAATATTTGGAAAACAACTTAGAAACAATTAAAAGATAGGTGATCATTAACGTTGGATCTTGAATCTCATTGTTTTTAATTCATTTCAAACCATTTTGCTAACGATCTTTCACATTTCTGTTAAAAAAAGCTTGTTGATAAGAAAGTTGTGTAAAATGTATCAATTTTTAATAGCAAATTTAGGCCACTATTATTCCACGAAAATTGCAATTTTGGCATTTCTTGAGATACGCTAAGACGATTACCGAAATAGTTTCAGACATAATACGGTTCGTTAAAATGCACAAATACGTTTATTTGTGAATCAAAATCATCGAAAGTGATAAAATTATCTTATATCCATATCCAACTGCAACGCTACCTTATTTTGCATATTATAAACTCGTTTTGAGCTTGTTTCAAGCGACCTATAGCTCGATATACGTTCTTTTTGACATTCTGTTAAAACTTCATCAAACTCGAGTTACGGGAAATAACGAGTAAACAATCTTTTTTTGGACAAAAGATCTAAACAAAAGGTACATTTCTTGGAATTTTCAATTAAACAAAACCGTTGAAAGTAAACGCAACGAGAGAAAAAAATTACTGTTGAACAGAAGTTGTTTTACGAATGAATTTCGACAATGAGCAAACAGTTGTCAACAGATGCTGTTCTTATGAAATGTTGAGAAAAGCGCATGTTTTCCAATCGGGTTCCACGAAAAGGTTTATTATCAGCAGATCTGTTAATGTGTTTGTTTTAAAATTCGTCAATATCGATTGTTGTAAATGTGAAAGAAAACTAAAACACAGAATTTTTTTCACTGTGTGCTGATATACTGATTATGATTAAATGGCATCGCACGTTCGTTTGCTCAATAGTATGCGGTGTGCACTCTCATTGCAGACCGCCTATAAATCTTACCATTTTTAATGTTACTATAAATTACGGTGGTCTGAATTTTATTGTGAAAAAAAAGGTAGCATTTATTGTGAAAAGGTGGGAAGGTGAGTTGATGGCACCCAACAGACGCGTGGTCAAAACAAGTATCAAAAATAATGTCTCTGGTTTCATGATGATACACATGCAAACGGTATGCAGACAAAAACCACACACATCACTTTTCAAACATGTTGCACCAATTTGGCATGAGATTAAAAAGGATGATTCACCATCACCTTTGAAATGATTCTCACGAACGATGCAGTGAAAGGTGTGACGAAACAACATTGCATCGGGCCACGAAAAAGCAGAGAATAGGTCGATGAAGAAGAGAGCATAACAAAATCGATATATCAATGCATAAGAAGTCGCGTCAGAAATTTAAATGCAAATTAAATGAATTTATGCAGTTGCGTGAACGACTAAACACAATTGCATTCACATAACAAACGCATTGAAAAATACAACAATGAAAATACTCTCTTCGATGATCGTATATATTGAGTGTAAAATCCAAAAACACACTGTCACATATGAAATCCGCGCGATTATAAGTGGTTCAGCACTTGTATTTAACTCCGTTGGCATGATTAGCGGTAATTTGGAACATCCGCTTTGCTCACGCAATAACATCACTTTGATTGAGTGTGTTTTCCATCAAAAAATGAACAGCAAGCACATCAGATGTGCACAATATTCCCGAATTGATTTGTTTTGGAAGTTTTTTATGTCCGTAGTAACGTCATGACTCATAATATTGTTGTATTCAATTTGACACAAACAAAAATGTGGCCAAATCTCTATTTACATAATTTATTCAATGTCGACGCAGTTCATTCAGGCTGCCAAATGGCCAACCTGCGGAATGCTGATTATTATAAAATGAATATATCTGTATTGACGGAGACATACGGTGCCAATATGTGTGCACTGGATGATTCATTCGACTGTAATATTAAGCGAAACGGTGAGAACGAGAACGGATACAAAGATAATCATAGGTGTCTATTTAATATAGAACAATATGTTGAAACATTCAAATATATTCGCTGTATTTAAATTGCGACATCAGGTAGCGAGAGCGACAAGTGTATCTAGTATTTACTTAACAGATACAGTAGTTTTGAATACTCTTTATCGAGCGCGTGCATACATTATATTTTTACAAAATTTATCACTCTGTACGTGTTTATAATTCAAATCAGAGTTAAAACACGTTAGAACTCTTGTGATATAAATCACAAAAGAAATAAAAATTCACCGTGGTAAACAATGGCAATGACGTTGACAGAAAATAACTACGCTATATTGGGTGGCATTGTTTTTACTGCTCTCTGGTAGTTGACACCTCAGCGCACACACGTTCAATGTTATCAAGACAGAAATGCATCGTGGACAAACACATTTTTTTTTTTGTAAATGGCACTCCAGTCATGAGTGCTGCTTATCACACAAATAGACAAATGATTCATTAAACTTTCCCACAAAAGCAAAATACTTGAAAATCGAAAATAAATGCATGATGTTTGTTCGATAAAAAATGATATTTTAAGTGTACTGAGGTATTTTAATGCTGTTTAAAATTAATTGCATTGCATATTATAATTTCAGGTTGTGCCGATGAACGTTACAAATGACTTAAATAGCTATGATGATTTCTTTAATTTACTCGATGAAGAGTCGCGTGGGCAGATTGAAGTGATATCACGTAAGTTAATAAGTTAAATCTCTGTGTGTTCAAGTAATTGTTAGAAAAACAACAATTTATTCAATTAGTCTTAATTCTTAATACAAAATACGAATGGCAAATATTGTAACTAATTTGTACGATACATTAAAGACCACATTTAACACAGAAACTAGGTCATAGTTTTTTCTGAAACTTAAACTAAACTTAACAAAAAAGCAAAAAAAAAAAAAATGAAAACAGTTTATTATTTATACATCGGTAATTTCAACATATTTCTGTGTTTTTTAATGCAACGAGGACATTCTATCCAAACATCCGAAAAATGTTGCATGAGTTTCCTGTAAAAATTGATTACATGTTATCTAAACTAAAATCGTAGCCGTCGCAAAGATGAAACTTTTTCATTTTTCGGTTTATTGCGAATGGTTGGAGTTTTTAAAATGGATGGGTCTCTTGGACTTTGAATCGATTCAAAGGACGGCGACGAAAATAGTAATTTTGTTACTTTGTCTTTGTGTTGTTGTTGTTCGTGTTTTTCTTCTTCGGCGGCCTTTTCAAATTCATCTAGTAAATTGCGTCGGGTGACGTGTGTCAAAGGTTCGTAAATAATTAACGCAAATTGAATATCGTCCTTTTGTACCAATCCGGTTCGATAAGAAATTTTCAATTTTGTTTTTCGATCCCATCCATTTTGTGACTCTGGCGAAACGAATGGTGTGGCTGTAATGGATTTTGTCGTTGGAAGTTTATTAATGCCTGGATGTTTTGCACGTCGAATCGTTCGAATTGATCCAATCGATTCTAAATACTTAAGTTCTGAATATGGCTTTGAAGAATTAAAATTAGCCGACGAACAACCATCGGTGCTTGATGACGGACATGATAATTCATTGACACTGTCAAGCATTTTCTTTGATCGTTTCATCGGCGATGAGCTGCGATCGTCTTCATTATTATTGGATTTGGGAATTTCTTCAATTACCGTTCGTTTTCGCAGTAATCGTCCATCTTGTTGCACGATTTTCGATTCGGATTTGATCACATTTTTACTTTGGACTCCTTCACACGTCGTACGACGCAAATTGTACGTTTTATTGTCGGTCTCGAATTCATCGTCCGAACTTGAAGATGACATTTGATACTGTTTTACACGTTTCTTATGCTTTTTGTTTCGATGAAGCGGCGGCGGATGGTCAAGATTTCGTTTTGACGGTGGCGGGCTATCATATCCGGAAAATGTTGGTGTATCTTTTGGTGTACACAGTATGTCATTCTCGATTGGCGTCTCTTTTCTAAAAATTTCAAAATGTTGCCATTTATTTTGTATCACAATAGTATTATTTCGAAATTTAAGAGGTAAACTTACGCTTGTTCGTGAGTTGATCTGGTTTCAATTGGATCGCATGTGACGGCAGCGACAAAGTTCTGCTCATACTGTGGCCATACGTCGTATTGAAAAAATCGTTCGATACATTTGTTGCCTTGAATTGTACGACCAAACCAATCGAGTACTGCATTCGATGCCAAGTTATACTGAAAATACTCGTTTTGACTATGGCTTAATTCCATAAAATAAGATAGAATATCTTTTGCTTCCATTGCAGAGAGTTTTCGCAATGGTTACTTGATCACAGTGATATATTTCTGTAAATAAACAAAAAAATGTAATTAGTTTTATTTTTCCATATTTTCTCAGCTCGTTTTGGCGTAGTAGTGGAGAGAAGTAGTGGTAGCCGACCAATTCCAGCTCAATGTAAACCAGAAATGGCGGTCGTTCCACTTCGATTGTCCGATGGATCTGATGTTAAGGATCCAACTATTGTTGTATTTCCATCATGCACGCGGGTGAAACAATGCAGCGGCTGTTGTAACAATAATCTGGTGTCGTGTCAAGCAATCGAAACCAATATAATTGTTTACGAGGTATGCTTTTTTTTATTTTATTGTGGAATTTGATGGATTTTTCATTGATCTTTTCGTTTTCAATGAAGGTATTCAAATCGCAATATCAAAGCGGCGGAAAGATGAAATTTTTGAATAAAGAGATAGTTGAAGTCGAAGAGCATACAAAATGCAAATGTGATTGTCGGAAAAAGGAGTCGGACTGTAAAAAAAATCAACGATACAATAAATCACAATGCTTGTGCTATTGTATAAATATCGAAGACAAAAATAAGTGCTTAGCAGTAAGTTGAATGGACTGATTGTAATTTGAGATTATTTACTTAAATATGGTTATTGACTCCGTTTCAGGAAACCGAGGAAAAAATTTGGGATCCAGACACTTGCAAGTGTCAATGTCGTGAAAGCAAAGACTGCTCCAGTGGAACTTATTTCGATGAAAATACATGCTCATGCCAAGGGGTACGTAATATTTTTGATATTATTTTTTCTTCATAAAATATTGTGTGATTTGATCATTTAAAAAAAAACAATAATATACACGATGAATCAGCTAAAAGTTGCTTTGGAATTTACGCTGAAAGACTTATGATTTTGAAAATGTTTTTTTTTTATATTTTTATGCTTTTTTCCTCTAGATTACTTATTATAGGGTTGATCAGTATTCAAATCGAAACTAGCATTTTAAGTTACATTTTTATGAATGCACTGTCAATACCATTCATTCGGTCGATTTAAATGTTTATTGATAAAATATTTATAAGATTTGAGCATTCTAATTGACGGTTTCTTGTTTTAAAAAACGATGTGTTCATCAAATAGCGTAAGCACTCAGTGTGAGTATATAAACAAATTTATGAATGGGATTCATTTTAAATATTGGGTACAGCTGTTATATCAACAAATCGCTTCTTGTAAACATGTTTAAATATTTATTTGTTCGACGGGGCAAAGGGGACATTTCACCAAATTCATATGAACTAGCAAAATTTATCGTAACAAAACTATATTGACCAATCATTTCATGTGTCCAGTTCACTAATGTTTGATGTGTGTGTGTTTGCGTGAGAGATGAAAGTGTCTAATGCATTTCGTAGTTCAATATTAACACACAATATTAAGATCTCAACACAAACGTTTGTTTAACTCTAAATCGAACGGTATTTTTCATTACAGACGCCTGGTCATCGACACACACAACAAGTATCGGATAGAAGACGACTCATCACAAAACCAGTAATCTTTGTCCCAGAAACACCACAAACATACTATGACAGTGGCACATAAAATCTATTAGTGAGTTCGAAAATTACGTATGTTTTTCTCATACTATTTCCATATTATTTTTTTCGATCGTGGTAACTGGCGAGATTAATGACATAAAAAGAACTATCCGTCAAGTGGTACAGATATTCTGCAGTTAATTATTGTCGTTTTTAGTTTTTCACGTCCAAAAAATGTATGGAGAAGATATACGTATTCTTGAAACTCACTAGTAGAAATGCAGCATCACACATTCCCCTGAAGCATCATTCAAACTCACAACAAAACAATTTTGATTTATGTATTTTAATTTTTAAGACAGACAAAAATAAAGAAGAAAAAAATTGAATCACCAACACACATTTTAAATTAAACCGCTCGTTTTGAATTTGCACTTTCAATGACATCTGCTTCGATTGAAACGAAGAAAACTTCTAAACAATAATCACTTTCAAAAAGGTCAACACCAAACATCCAAATGTTTGTACCATACTGGTCTCGGTCTACTTACGATAAATGAATTGATTGTTTTTCTCTCTGCTTTCTATCTGCTCAACGGGCAATTATATTGCGTCTAATCTTTTTTTGATTGCTTTGTACAACAGTCGTAAATCCGAGTTGGACTACGTTCATATTTCACTTTGTCACCGATGCATCCGATTCTTTTTTACCTGCATCGAATTTGATAAATTCACAACTCCAAAGTCGAAAATAAACAACAAATTTTCGTGAAAGAATTCAATTCAATATTTGAAAGTTGAATGCAAATAATACAAACTAAAGACACATGTCAAAATAATAGATGATATTTTAAACGGGTTTTCTGAAGTGACGCTTGTGCAATACTTTCAGTACGGTTGGTACGCATGATTAAAAGGCTTACGATCCAGTGAGAGACAGAGCATGCGATATTCGAATAGGCTTATTGACATTCATTTGAAATTTGCTTCTTCGTGCGTTTAAATTTGTATAACGAAAACAAATGAGGTTTCCTTCATACATTTATATTTTAGTTTTCATACAATTTCAGCGAACTTATTTGAATAGTGAAATAAATAATTTTTAAATACCACAACATCGACTTCTCTTTTTTTCTCATGTTGGTTTTTTTTCGTTTAGCAATAATACATAATACGGAGGATTTTTTTTGAATTTAAATATAATTAATGATGAGCAATGTCTCCAAGTTGATGTTTCGGCCACATACATTCACAACCAGCAGCCACTGTGCGAGTTTCTGATTCCCAGCAATTGGCTCCTCGGGCTCGTCGAGTCAAAAATATCGTACCATTTAGTTGAATACAACTGAAGCCAGCCTCACTACATACCTGCAAATATTAGCATAATAGGTGGTTGAATTATCATTTCAAAATATTTAAAATTTAACCCTCGAATGCATAAATTTCTTGTTGTGAAAGTGTTTGTTCAATAAAATCATATTGTCCGAATGTTTGACTCAAAAATGTCGGATTTCCAAGAAACACATTATTTAATTGCTCTCTGGGATTAGAGCTACACTTTGAAATTCCAAGAATAATAAAAAATAAGTGAAAAGAAAGTAAACAACAAGAAAAAATGCGTCTCGAAGGAATCAAAAGCTATAAATATGTAAATATGCTTTATCGCAACGCTATTGGTTCTGAATCGAGTTCAATGAAACCTAATGAAATTTTTTTCACTTTTGTTTTTGGCTTTTGATCTTTTTTTGATTCTTACGAGACACATTTTTTCTCGTTGTTTACTCTCTTTCGGCTTATATTTTTATTATACTAAAATTTCAAGGTGTATCTCCAAATCTTTAGCGGACTAAATTTTTGAGACTGATCTCAATATGATTTTATGCACTGTATAGTTAACAACAAAATATCTGCTCAACAAAAAGGGTTAATAAAACCACAAAAACTACTCACCGCCGCTTGAATTTTATTTTCACTATGCATTACTGCATTTGCACACCGCACTTCTTCATAGTAGTCTGGTCGATATTCAAAATCTATATCCATATTCAACAATATTGTTTCTCTTTTGATCGGGCATAATGATTGGAATGTTGACTAAAAATGCGAAAATTCAAAAATATGTTAAATGACAGTAACGAGATTGGGCTGGAATTTTTCTACTTTGTGATGATTTTTGGAACGCGTAAGCCGTCCTGCAGAAGTGTCATATACATTTTGAACACCATACGGAATGCTCGATTCAATTTCTCTGTCGTTTTCATAATGTGATCCTTCCGCAAGGTATTGGTCGTATTCTGTATTTGAAATGGGCGGTCTGAGAAAGAGCCAAAATTAAAAAAATAGTTAAATTTCAAATTTATTTAATATTAGAAAAAAAATGTTGAAAAATTAAAAGAAAAAATCCATAGAATGTGAATTTTACCTTTGCCGTGATTTGAATAATTCTGCTAAGAAACGTAGACCGGTGGTTTTGCTTTCATAGTCATCAGCGGGATTTTCATCCTGTGTCGGAGCTTCCAAAGCCCAATTACTGCCAAATTTATTATTAAACAATCTACGCTGCTTATCAAGTTCCGAGTTCGATGTTACAGGGTATAATAATTGCAATGCCAATAAAACCATTGGTATCAGAAGCTGTAAATTAATTAAGATTAACACCATTTTATTAAATTTTGTTGCACGTTCACTATTGATAAAAGATTTATTCGTAAATTATAAAAGGTTCACGGCCAAAACTATCAAAGTTCACTGTTTTTTCCTTTACATAATTATATTATAATTTCTAAAAAAATGCTCACATATCTGCGCACAAAATTGCTGTTTAGATCCATTTTTGCTTAATTATTCATAAGTCATAGAAACAAAAAAAAATTGAACTCCTTTTATGGACGAATGTCTTTAACTATTTCACACAATTGTTGTCTTGATTTTCAGTTAACACTTTTCTGCAAGAGTCACTCGGCGATATTAATTCATTCAATGTAGCACAATTACTGTTTGGTTTCCAGTCATTGCAATGCCTTTATATAGGGAGAATTGGTGGTGAAGATAATCATCAACACCTTCATTCTGATTTTTTTTTAATTAATTAACGTAAAATAAATATGCAATCACACCAAAAGGCCAACAATGGTAATGAACAACGGAAACTTTCTGGCAATTATAATCACCGCGACATTGTGTCTACTGAACGACACAATCCGCAATATACATCAAAGGGTTTTCAAAGCTTTGCTATTTGTCGTATGCAGCTGGCTAAGTTGTCCATGTCATTCTCGTTAGTAACGGTGAGAGTAGCAGTGACTGGGGCTTATCTAAGGCTTATCATTTTCTAAATATTGCACCGTTTGTATGATTTGCGTAGCAATTTGATAAAAATTTTCATCAGCTAAACCAGGATAAACGTTGTAGGCGACGTTTAACCACGCACTGAATTTCATTTTCGTTATTCATTATCCAGCACGGTTTCACTTTGCTTTATGATAAATATATCCGAATGATTCGAATACAAAAACAGGAATTGAATATTGTAAATAGTACAAATAATAAATTTTATCATCAAGTATGAATTGAAGAGCACTTGAATGATTCACATCGTTTGGGGAAATAGCATATCTAAAAATAGATTGACATTCCGATATAGAATATTTTCGTAAAATACTACATTTATTGAATGTAATCGATGACACGTTTTAAAGAACATTGAATTCTTGAGAATAAGAATGCGTATTAGTGCTACGTCATCGATACAGATGGTCACTTATGTTGAAAAATGTGTAACACGCTTCGTTTCGTCAGAATTACGCAATATGTAAACAAAACCTTCGACACTGTTTAAAATGAATCATCAATAGGCCAATCATAGAAGTGTTAATTGTACTGACATACTACTTCATTAAGAATTTTATATTAATTTCACTCCTTCCATCTCGTATAATGAGGCGCTCGCAATGTGTCTTTGTTTTATGTTTTCGGTTTCTCTTTTTCGAATTATGAATGAGTAAAAGAAAAGCTGTCGGCCACTTATCCGTTGACAATAGATTAAATTCATGCGTCACATGCGAAACAACAAACCCCCATTTGTGGAGATTCACATTGAGATTGAAATATATTCTAAGATTATTTCTTTTCTTTGAAAATAGATTCTTTTGATCTAACCAAAAAGTCTCTCTCTATTCTTAGAATTCAAATTACGTGCTCATAGAAGTAGGTGAAATCTCATTCTTATTTCGCTATATAAGAATAAATAAACACGAGATGTATTTAAAATTATTCCTATTATTGAATTCAGTATATAAAATTGTTTAAACAAAGTTGAATATTTTGAATTAAGTCCAAGATATTGAATCCAAAATAAATAAACAGAGCATTTTTATCCAGTTGCCATCGGGTTCCTTTCATGAATTAAAACGCACATCATTTGATTCCGAGCAAAAAAAAGAAGCTACAAACGACAGTAAAATGATTCCATTTAGCATTTCAAAAAGGTGTGCAACACAAGCACATTGTACCTATAAGAATATCCCGCTGCATGAAATGCACTGAGACCGTAATTCATTGAAACGCAGCGTTAAACGCAATAGGCCCAACTTTGACAGACAGATATTGTTGCATCATTGACAATTAATCCTCAGTCGCAAATACAAACAACACACATTTGCATTTGCACATCAACCCAACACATCAACATAGTTTTATTATTAACCTGAAAAAAAAGTGATTATCCATATCCAAATGGAATAAATTTGCACGGCATCAAAAATTGCCAACATTCTAATAGTTAAAATACACAATTGCTGGTTCTACAGCTCAGTTGGTCTGTGTTTCATAGATTGAATTTTGTGAAATCGGAAAACCTTAAATTGCATATAAAAAAAATCTATTGTTATCTGAGTGAACGCATCTTCGTACATTAGTCCCAGGGTGTAATATTAATTGCATCTGGTTGGTTGGCAACAAATGTACAATATATAATTGCTGCTGCTGCATAAGAATCCAACCAAACATTTGTGCCGTTTCATCGACAATCGCATTATCAATGATAATTTAACGATTTTAAGACACAATTTTTATTTGTAAAAGTGTGAAGTTTTTCGATTAAAGAATGGCTGATATGGCTGCAAGCACCTCAACCATACAGGGCACATTAAATTTGAGTGACAAACAGGAGCTCAATGAAATACGTGAAATTGTCTGGGGACCAAGTATTCGATTAGACGTTTTTCAGCGATGGTCACAAGGTTTGTTCGTCAATTATTATTTGCTTTATTGTCAACAATTCATGTCAATTTCCAATTCGATTAATAGTTTTGAAAACAAATGAAAATGCATTGTTTACACAAAATAAAAGATTGATTTCTGTGTTAAAGTGAGACCATGAAATGTATGTGTGTGTGTGGTGTTCGTTGTTGATTTGATACCGTGAAGGCGTAGTTCAATATGATTGTACAATTGACTGCATTTAAATGTATTGTTTTTGGATTAAATGTTGTTGACGTTTTATGTTTTTTTTTTTGTTTTAATAGGTTTTGAATTCAGCGAACATGAACCATCAGCCTTAGTTCAAAGACAGGGTGGACCATGTGCAGTTATCGCACCTGTGCAAGCGTTCTTACTGAAAACAGTCTTATTAGAAACCAGTAGCGAACATTTCAGTAATGTAAGTGAATCATCTGTGTGTATATGTGTTCCATACGTATAAAAGTGAATGGGAATGCACCGTTTACACCCAATTTCAAATGTAGATTTATTTTTTTTTATTTCGTATGTATATGAAATAGCACCTACTAATTCTTTTTTAGAAATGCTATTTTTAGAACATTTCGATACATCATATCACATATGAACATTTAAGTGATTTATTCTAATTTTGTTGTTTTTGTTTTTATAGTTGACAGCGGACCAATGCAAAAATCTACTCATTCAAGCAATCTGTGCTATTTTGAAAAAATGTAAAGACGATAAGTTTAGAATAGTCACTTTGCCAGAAGAAGATAACGTGCCATCGTCTGCAGCAGCAACTACACCCGGACAAGAGTCGGAATCAAGTCAAGTACCTGCTGAAACTTCGACGGAACCAAGCGCAAATGTAATTATACACATTATAGTGTGTGTGTGCGTCAAAACTTTTCATTTTTTTTCGTACATTACAGGTATCGCCGAGTCAAAGAACTACTGAATGGGTTCCAGATGAATTCCATGAACGTTTATCAGTTCGATATTTCGATAATATCGAAGAGGTTGAACAATTTTACACAGAAAATCATCACGTTTTGACTGGCAGCTATGGCGTTCTGAAATTCATGTACACAGTTTTATTGACAAAGGTATGGCTGGCCTAAAAAATTTATTTCAATTAGATATACTGAACTTGTTATTATCTATTTTAGAAAGTGCAAAATATTATGGCGGAATTATTGGACACGTCAGAACCGCTGATACATGACACTTATGTAAGAAATATGAGAATTTTTTCTATCAATTTGTGAATTGAATTATTTTTTTATATATTTGAAGGGTTGTGGATCCCAAGGACTTATCAATTTAATGCTAACTGGTCAGTGTGTTGGGCATGTTTGGGATTTTGATCAAGACGTTGGTGGATTGAGTAAGTTAAATTTTCATCGATAAAAAGAGAAATGCATAATTTTTCTTCATCAAATGTGATACAGTTCTAATAACTAATAATGCATTTTTGTTTTCAGAATTAAGAGGAATATCGCAGCAGTCAGACATTGGATTTCTCACATTAATGGAGCAACTGCGATACTGTACTGTGGGATCATTTTATAAAAATCCAAAAAATCCTGTTTGGGTGATGGCATCTGAAACTCATTTAACTGTTTTATTCAGTAACGAAAAGAATTTAGTTTCGAAGGAAACACCCAGCGAAGTGGCACGACGTGTATTCAAGTCATACGATCCAGATGGGAATAATTTCATACCGAATCCGGTATTACAGGATGTTTTGAGTGCTTTAGAATTGGTTAGCGAACCGGAATAGTAAGTACATTCGAAATATTTTTTTGCAACATTCAGCTACAGTAAACATATATTTAAATTTCAGTGTGGACATAATGAGCAAAAAGTTGGATCCGGAAGGATTGGGCATCATTTTGCTTAATGCATTTATGGATGAATTTTTCCCAGAAGAAAAACGATCAACACCAGACACATTTGATCTGATACACTACAACGGCATCCCCAGATCAAACGTGGAAGACAAAGTAGGCATTGCATTTTAAGCATATGTTTTTTTTTGTGAATAATCCTCAATTGACGTTTCACAGGTGAAATATCATTATGGTGCGGCCATACTTTTGGAAAGTGATTTACGCTCCGTTTCCATATCAAATCCAATGATAACATGTTTACAGACCAAATGGCCAAATATAGAGGTAAATTGGACGGACAATCGAACTCCATCATTGAATTAACGCGGCCACCCATCTGACGGCTGACGTGTATTAGAAGCAGAGATTTTTTATCAGGAATAGAACACACATACACACAATTCCACAATATTAATGTGAAAGGGAAAATGTTTACCTTTTATTTGGTAGAAATGATAGTAAGAGAACCACTTTTAACTACAACAAAGCTTTAGCCAGACAATTCATCTAACTCCAAGCGACTACGTTTTTTTAAAAATTAATTGGCACATTTTTCAATAGCCATCAAAAAGAGTGGATTTTTTTCGCATATATTACATCGTATAGTTAGGTTTTACGAGACAGCATGTGTTCACCCTTAAACATTTTGAATAACGATATATTTTACAATTATTTAATGAAATTGTACATTCATTTGGGAATCGAAAAGTGTAGTCCAACATTTTATATAATTCAGATTCGATTTAAGACGGTAAAAAGAAATGAATTGTAAATAAAAGTGCTTTCGTTTGATTTTTTTCGATGAAATTTTGGCACCTCTCAAATACAATATAAATTTCGGATAAAACTTCTATGTGCAGATGGATTTCCTAAGAAAAAATGTGACATCCAGTGAAAATTTCTTTGTTGAATAAAAAATAATGTGACTCCAATTGCTGTTGATTTTTTTTATGCTTATCAACATTTATTGCACAAAATAAAAGAATTTCATTTATAATTTAGGTGCTTAAATCGATGATAGTTTCTTTAGATTCATAAATCTATGGACTTGACGTATAAAAACTTATCTACTATCATTAAAAGGTAATTTCTTGATTATCAAGTTGTTTTTTCTCTTGTTTGATTTGAGAACGAGGTTTAAGTTGAAAATAAAAGAAAAATAAACAAAATAAATGTCAATACATTTGCTTTGCACATGTTTAGTGCTCACATAGAAATAAAAACTACTTAATATATAGAATTTTATGGTTGAATTTGTGGTAGTTGTTCGGCCACATTGGCGTTTACAATGTTTGGCATCCGGTCGAAATCACTTGGTTCCAAGACCAAAATTTTCATATTTTGCTCAATGGTTGGGGTGCGAGAAAATGTTACATACATTTGGCCGTGTGCAAAAGCGTCGCTTGGGAAATACACACCCAATTGTTTGAACTCCAATCCAAGTGCCTTATTGATAGTCATGGCATAGCACAATGAAACTGGAAACTGACGTCGTACAAACTGCAAATTTGCGTTCGGGAAAAGTTTTACAGTGTTTATTCTGTAGATATTGATTGACTTTCCTTTGCGATCACCAGCACTGATTTCCGCAACAATTGACATTCTGGTGAGTTTCTTAATCACCAAACGAGTACCTGGTGCCAAACCCTTGTACGATTGTTTCAGCATTATCGGACAATTTTTGTTCAGCTCTAGAACATCCGATGGAAAATATTGAGGCAGGTTTTCAATCGTATAATCGATGGAATAGAATCGGCTGCGTTTTTCGGGATCAATTTTTTGAAAATAATTTTTTGCGTGGAAAAGTACGCTTGTCTCACTTAGTCGCTTCATACATTCATGGTTCAAATAGTCCACATCAACGCTGTATACAGTGAGAATCGATCGCTCAATCAGATCATTGGTTGTGTGCAATCCGTATGTAGTGTTGATCAATGAATCCAAATTGAAAACTCGGCATTGACTCGGAATGGAAATATGTTCATGAATGCCCAAACCAACATCCAAGCAGAAACGATAGTCGGTTTGTTGTTTGAATCGAAAATTTTCATGCAGTATAAACTTGTGCATTTGTTTGTACAATTCGGAAAACAACAATGAATGTGATTCAGATGATTTGGACTTTGCGTGTTTGACAATCGGCAAACACTCATTAAAATCACCGCACATAACGACCACCTTGCCACCAAACAATTGATTTGAATCCATCATAGCACGCAGAAAACGGTCAACCTCTTCGAAGATGTATTTACTACAGAATGCTGCCTGATCCCATAGCAGTATTGAAGCATTTTTTATGGTTTGATATGCCGGACGCGTCGATTCAAGTGCTGACGTGACATTTTTTTGATTCCACGGTATGCGAAATTGTGAATGAACCGTTTTTCCCTTGCTCAGCAAGCATGATGCAATACCGGTGTAGGCAAATGCAATCGCTTTGATGTCATTTTTATCGCAATGCGATCTGATATAATTCAACAGAAATGTTTTACCGCTTCCAGCGGCTCCTTGCACCAAAAATGTTTTGCCATTTTCACATGGCTTCGTCAAACTGGCGATGACCTTTTGGAAAATTGTCATTTGTGATTCACTCAACGATTTTGCCATGATTTCCACTGAATTTCGACTGATTACTGCAAAGAAACAATTTGATGTTTTTAAAATAAATGAATCGGAAAATTCTTTGGCAATATTTCAGGCTGTTTCGTGTCCATTCTATATATATACTTACATTTTTTTATAGAAAAATAAAACAAAACACAAAAACTGATTTATTCGTCAATATTATTATTCCATCACGTCTGTACAAGCCTATTTCACACGCACTCAGATTTACAACAGAATTGAACAGTTATTTTAACCACATTCAACTTCTCAAATTACCCAGTGGTCGTCAATACACACACGTCTGTACAGAACACGATCGCTCTCGGATTGTTAGTACGCATAGCAGTTGTGTATGTGTATAATGAATACAGTGACATTGCTTGCTCCCTTGCTTTCACACATACACATGTGTAAATATGCATTCACGACTCCCAAAGTGTGCGTTGACAACTTGTTGCAGAAGTTTGGAATTGTATATGAATTAATGACGAAGGAACATCAAAGAGTAAATAAAATGAAAATTGATATTTCGTTCAAGAGACTTCAAACAACAGCCGACATTTTTTTTTATTACTTTCACATTAACATAAAATTGTAGCGCATAAATTAATTTTTGCCCATAAACTAAATAAACTATAAATTTGATTTTATTATGATCTCCAAATTTTTTTTTACTATTAATATTGAATACTTTATATTTTTATCTATTTTTTAACTTTTAAGTGTGTGTTAATGCATTTTTTGGTTGATTATTTTTGATGCGTAGCTTTCGAATTTTCAACACTTTAGAGCTCTTCATCTTTTCGAATGGAATATTCATCGAAACATTTAATTTGCAAAAAAGTAAGCAATGATCAATGTAATCGCTACACTGGCCATGCTCCAATCTGCAAAGAAAAGAAACGAAATACATTTTAAGATATTCAAATGATTAAAATTCATCAAGGCGAAAAAATTTAAAACGAATAGAAATAACTTACTTTCAATACGTGATGCAGAACCCTTTTGGCTTGCAACAATTTTTCCATAATCGTAGTAGCCACGTGCCTTTGCCTCCTTTAATAGTGCAACGAGTCCATCGAGAATTTCCCAGCCAACTGGTTCAATTTGAGCGGCGGGCAAGATAAACCAGTCTGTGCTGTTTGGTGGTCCTCTTAGCTCGAATGTATAAGTTATCGGGATACCAACGGAGTGAGCAAAATCATGCGATGACCCAGCCGATGGATAAATAGTCTCATAAACACTTCCCGACTTATAAATTGTACCGTATCGCTTTTTAATTGCTTCGACTGTTTTGGCTCCAATTTCTTTCAAATCAACATAGTTATCCACTTTTTCACTTGTATAGCCATTTGGGAACATAAGCAATTGCGAAAACGAATGCAAACTAATGTAAGTTTGGACAAATTGTGACTTGAAAATGCTTTTTAGATATTTAGATAGCTGTTCCGCTTCCGGTTCACTGTTCATAGATGGTCCAGCATAATCATATGCGCACGGATCTGGGCTCGATCCAGTCTTATTCCATGCACTGTCGAAATTACGATTCAAATCGGTGCCACGACAAATGCCAAATGGCTGTCTTGTCTTGCGCCACATTCGATCTTTCTCAAAAGTTGCTTTATATCCATCCGGATTGATAACTGAAAGGAGAAATTATTTGTTTAAATATTTCAGCCATTTTTTGATATAGTTCTAATAAATGGAAATACCTGGGAAGAAAATCCAATCAAAGTTTTGTGCAATATCTTGTACTTCCTTGTCGTCCGATATCAAAAGTTCGTCCAAAATGAATGTGGCTGTTGCCGGGCTGATCCACTCTCGTGCATGAATTCCTCCTTCAATGAAAATTGCCGTGTTGTTTTCTTTGTGCGAAAGTTTAACGCCTCTGATCGGAACACCTTCATAGCTCTTTCCAATTTCCACGGGTTTAACAATTGCGCTGTATTTGGAACAGAGATGATCTAACCATGCATAAATCGTCTCCAAATGATAATAATGTCGCCAATCAAAATCATTCACCGATGTATTCATTGGTTTTACAAAAACAGCTTCTGCGTCGAGATTCGCTTGGAAATTGTAATTCTTTGAAATAAATAAACACATTTCACATGTTATTGTTAAAATTCTCATTATTACACCCATGTATGTATATTATATATTAATAACAAGCTCACCAGCACTTTGTATGAAATATTAAACTGATGCATTATATCTGTGAGATCGGCTATCTTGTGCGCAGCAGCTAAAATGCTTAAATTTTGATTTGCTTGACGCGCGTGACCCATAAAAATATAGCTATCACTGCGAGCTTCTATTTCTTGGAATACTTTCACATGTTCTTCGGTTTTCAAATGCACACTATACATTCGATAATTATCATAACGTGCCTTGTCTTCTTTATTTTCCTGCCCATTTGCGAGACAAATGAGTGCAATCACAAAAATTGAAATCGTTGACCACATTTTTTTCACTTTCTGTTCAATATAACACGTTCGCTTCGCTATACAGCAAACTCACGACTGGCGTTCAAATGAGCGCGTACAAATGTAAAATGTTTCAAATACGGACTAATTCACCTGTATTTATTCAAGGTTTTATTGTCTGAGATAAAGACGACAGTTCTAAAAACGCAATAAATCTGCTTTCAATTGAACAATATCCAATGAATTATTACTGCTTTCGATGATAAAAACTATTTTCTTTGCTTCTTTTTTCAATTTACTGTTACGAGTTTTAATTCAAACATGTGTATTCAACGAAAGTGATGACATGACATAAATAGTTTATTTCGGTATTTCTTATCTATCTCGCTTCATCCTCTGTAAAATCAGACGATCGATGTGACATTCGTATCAATTTGCAAAGTAGCGCTCGGATATCGGTGTATTTATTTTTACATTCTTGATTATACGAAACTCTGCTAACGCGTTATAAAGATAATATGCATGGAATGGTTGTTGTTGTTGGCATTTTTGTGTGTAGAGAAAAATAAATATTAATTCAAATTGTAGACGTTGGACGACTCGTCGTTGTTTATTCGGAATTAATATTTATAAAAAATTTGTCACTCTGCAAAAGAATCGAATATTTTTGGTATTTTCATTTGCTTCAAACAATTGATATTGTACTATAAGTTCTTCAAACTTAAATTTGAACTAAATTGCAAACAATAGGACAATAGTGTAATATTTGTATGCCAAGCTAATAATTCCGGAATATGTTTGTAATTGAATGATTTCAAAGTAGATCTGTTTGATATCAAGAAAACATGCTGCTAGACGTTTGCATACGATTATGATGTGCCAATTGTGACAATCGCATACTAAACATGCGTTTAATGACAAACGTCATCGGGCTGCACATTTTCCAAATATTTCATATTCCAATAGTGAAAAATTCAATTTTGTAAATAAAATACGCAATTCATAACGATAAAAAAAGAAATTTCTGTTTCGGATTTCGAAAAATACTCACCCAATTCAGATATCCACTGTTTTCTGGAGATAACTGCGTACAAAGTAAAAACATTTTATTGTGTGCAATGATGATAAGTACATTTCAAAGAGAACCATAGTACAATGTACGATCAAATACAGATTTTATTTTTATTGCTTGTGTATGTCTGTCGGTTTTAATTATTTTGAATAGGCCCAAAGGGCAGAAAAGATAAAGAAGATAAAATATCCTACGACTCTTTAGATCAATATTATATTTATATTTCAAAATACATATTCCATTTTAAAGATAATTTTTTACGTTGTTGGTTTTTCTTTGTAATGGGTGAAAGAGTGTCTTTGAAGTTCAATCGGCAGCCGAAAACGTTCAGGGCACTGGTTGCATTCTAAATATTTTTTTAGAGAAAAAATGCCATTGTTACTTTGTTTATTTGCAAAATGTCTGGTATAGTAGCTTTACTTACGGTGAATGTTTTCGCCAAGATGA